>NW_007253418.1:275908-285824 GCF_000164805.1 Carlito syrichta
TCTACAATAAATCAAAAAATTAGCCAGGCATGGTAGCGCATGCCTATAGTTCTGGCTACTTGGAAGGTTGAGGCAGAAGGATCACCAGAGCCCAGCAGTTCAATGCTGGGGTGGCCGTGAGTGTGCCACTGCACTCCAGCCTGGGTGATGGAGCGAGACTCTGATTCAAAAAACAAAAAAGCCCAGCCCCAGTCATTTCCTTCCTGAAGATGAGCTGGTGACATCATCTTCTCAGATGTCAGACACCCGTTCAGATTCTTGGTAAATCATGACTCACTGTTCACATTCACTAGAACACACAGGGTTTAGGGCCAACACACGCATCACTTGACAGGCTTGCTCCAACAAATGGACAGGAGGGGAACAAACTGGCTTGGCTCACGAGAGAGAGAAGAGACCGGAACAAGCCTCTGTTGGCAGTCACAGGCACTCACAGACTCTTAGATCCATGGGGGACCCAAGAGATCATTAGTGTAACCCCTTACTTTACAGATGGGCCTGCTGAGGATAAGAAATCATCAGTGAGGCTATTCAGCAAGAAATGAAGTCTTCTAGGTCTGGAAGTCTTAGGGATCAGCTTTTAGCCTCCTGGATTGTTTTCAACCCCAGAAACTTGAAGTACTCAGTGAAGTTGAGCCCATAGACAAATATCCCTGTGCAGCACAAGGCCAAGAATGACCCGGTGGTGGAGGAAGCTGCTGTTGGTTTTAGACCCTGACTCTGGGACCCTCCTGTGATGACCCCATCACCGGGGCTTCCTGAGTCAGGGTTGAAAGGGAGGTGGAGGAGCTCCAGCCTATCAAAGGTAGTTTAGCCCCAAGTCTAACCCACCTCAGTCCTGTCCCTGTAGTAACTAGCCAGAGAGATCATATACCAGGCTGTTGTCCACCTTTATTAAAAAAAAAAAAAGACTTTCAACTTTCACCTCTATTCCTCTCCTTGACTTTCCAGAGGGATAGGAGTATATGGAAGCACCTTGGGTACTGTGAGGGCTCCCCAGGAAAGAGACACAGTCATCACCACAGGCCACATCTGTATATTCCAGGATGTGAGATCAGTGTCCCTCCTTTCCACCTTGTGGTTCTTGAGGCTTCACCTGTTACCACAAGTGGTCAGGCCCCAGAATGCCCATCATTTTCTAAACCTACTTAAGGACTTGAAGCTTCTAATTCAGAACAAACTTTCATTTCCTTTTTTTAAAAAAAACAACCAGGCATTTTTCCTTGGGCGCTGAAAGGCTGCTCTGCCCTCCCACCCACCGTCTTGTCTGGCTGGGAGTTCTTCCTGTTAAGTCTCCAGGGCCATGCACACCAAGGAGCGCACAAATTGTCAGCCCAGCCCAGCAGCACCTCCAGAGATATGAGCAAAGACTCTCACTAGCCCTGGGCTGAGAGCTCCCTGAGGCCCCAGGAGGGAGGTGGTCCCAGTGCTCTTCAGAGGCACGACTGTCCTTCCTCAGGCTCTAGGGTCCTGCTCCTGACCCTCAGGAGGTGGGAGGGTGGGGGCAGATCCCCCAATTGCAGCGTGGCCAGGAAAGAGATTCTGGTGCATCATCATCTTTCTTTCATCCTTCTCAAGTCATTTTAAATCTGAAGTCCAGTCTTAGGCTTTGATACACAGCGATTGGAGAGAGTCACTTGGTCCAACTTACCCTGACAGCAGAAATGGACTCTGGGAGGCTGAATAAAAAATAATGCAAAGCTGGGCTCAGTGGCTCAGCCTGTAATCTCGTGCCTTTGGGAGGCTGAGGTAAGTGGATTGCCTGAACCCGTGGGGTTGAGACCGACTGGGCAACTTGGCGAGACCTCATCTCTACAATAAATCAAAAAAATTAGCCGGGCGTGGTTGCGCACACCTGTAGTTCCAGATACTTGGAAGGCTGAGGCGGAAGGATCGCTGGAGCCCAGCAGGTCGAGGCTGCGGTGGCCGGGAGCAGCCACTGCACTCCAGTCTGGGTGACTGAGTGAGACTCCAACTCAAAAAAAAAAAAAATAGAAAAATATACATAGAGCATGATACCAATTTAGTAAAGAAAAAAACAAAAATACTAAGACTAGAAGAATAAGCACTAAACCACAAGTAGTAATTTTTAAAATTGATCTTTTAAATTCACAAATAAAAATTGTATATATTTATCACGTATAACATGTTATTTTGAAATATGTATAATCAGTGGTTATTTTTGGATGGTAGTGTTACCATTGATTTTACTTTTCATCATTAAGTCATTTTAGATTTTTATTTTCTCTATAAAGGAACACATATTACTTTTATAATAATAAAATAGAATATATATATCTATATATATATATTTTTGAGTAGGAGTTTCACTCTGTTGCCCAGGCTGGAGTGCAGTGGCACGCTCATGGCCACTGCAGCCTCGACCCGCTGGGCTCAGGCGATCCTTTTGCCTCAGCCTTCCAAGTAGCTGAAACCACAGGTGTACACTGCCACACCCGGCTAATTATTTATTTATTTATTGTAGAGATGAGATCTCGCCAAGTTGCCCCTGCTGGTCTTGAACCCTTGGACTCTGACAATCCTCTCGTCTCTGCCTCCCAAAATGCTGGGATTACAGGCGTGAGTTGCTGTGCCCAGCCTATAAAATAGAATAAGTTATTCCTCAAAAGCAAAGCGTAAGCATGTGGAGTTAGGTATGGTGATTGCCGTTGCTGTTTCATCCTTTCTCTGCAGGTGAATTCTGTTTCCATTTCTGCAGTATCCAAGAACGGAGTGCCTGTGTGATTCAGTTCATGGTGGCTGAATACCTGTCCCTAGGATATCAGATTCTACCCACCACCGGGCAGACTGGAAAACCTCCTCACTGAAAGGTCCTCGGGGGCACTGGGAATTCCAACCATCCTCTGAGCAAATATCTATACCAGAAAAGCACACGGCTACCATGAGCCACAGAGTTGTGGGCATGCCAGCGACTGATGGCAGAACTGCAGACGGTAAGAACACATCCAGATATAGCTTCTCAGTTTGTAGATGAGAAACTCGAGGCCCAGAGGGAAGGTACTTGCCCGAGGTCACACAGCGAGTTAGTAAAGAGCAGGGACTTGAGTCCAGGTCTCCAGGGTCCTGTGCTGTGTCATCACAGGCTGTTACACAACTGGCTTTCCTGGGTTCTGGTCAAGTGTGTGTGTGTGTGTGTGTGTGTGTGTGTGTGTGTGTGTGTGTGTGTGTGTGTTTGCTTACTCTTCTGCATCTACACAGTCAGGTGTTGCTTGGTTAAAGTTCACTGAATCACATCTATGTCTTGTCTATTCAGTTTTTGGTTCCCTGGGTCTCGTTGACTGAAGTCTGTTCTTGTTTAATTCCAATATAGTATCAATACATTGGTAAAAATATTCTCTGAAAACAGCCTGGCGGTTCCTCAAAAAGTGAAACATAGAGTTATCATATGGCCCAGCAATCCCACGCCTTAGGCTTATACCCAAGGGAAGTGAAAACATATGTCCACACAAAAACTTGTCCTCAAGTATTCAGCAACATTATCCATAATAGCAAAAAAGTGGACCCAATCTACATGTCTATCAACTGATGACTGGATGAACAAAATGTGCTATAGTCACACAATGGGTTATTATTTGGCAATAAAAAGGAATGAAATGGTTATACATGCTACAACAAGTATAAACAAAACTTGAAACGATGCTAAGCAAGAGAGGCCATCACAAAAGACCACATATCATATGATTCCATTTGTATCAAATGCCCCAAATAGGCAAAGTCATAGAAACAAAAAGGAGCTTAGTGGTTTCCAGAGGCCTGGGGTAGGGGAATGGGAAGTGATTGCTGATGGATGTGAGTTTTTGTTTTAATTGGGTGATGAAAATTAGATAGTGGTAATAATTGTACAGCTCTGTGAATATACTAAAAAAACCACTGAATCATACACTTTAAAAGGCCGAATTTTATGGTATGTAAATTATATCTAAAATATGATCTCCAATTAAAACCCAAGGAAAGTGAAATTGGAGGAAATTCGCAACGAGGAAAGTGCTATAATACAAAGATCTACACTTCAGTTAGACTCTTGAGCCTAAAAGAGCAATTATAAGGTGGTTTACTCTGAAAAGTACAGAGTAGAGTGGTAGAATGGGTCCTGCTTTATAAAGCAGCTATTCAGATACTAATTAGGATCCCAGTTCTCCATCCTCTACTAAGCATGACCTTGGTCAGGTCACTTACTCTTTATCAACCTCAGTTTCTTCATCCATAATCTCTCTTACAGGCAATGGCACAGATGTTTAACACTCAGTTGCCTTTGACTTTCTTTTCTCGTGCCTTTCTAACTTCAGGAGTCATCCCTGCGACACTGGGGGCACTAGTACTGCAGGGTCTGGAAACTTCTGAGTGCTGCAACATGCATAAGCATTCAGTTGCAAACACATAGGCATTCATCTGGAACACACACAGGAGTTCAATTGCAACACACATAGAAATTCTTTATTTCCCCTTAACTTTTCTCAAGTTCTGAAGGTCAGTGACTAGTATAAGACTTCTTGAAAAAGCTAGACATAGGATCACTTGGGAATCTTGTTGAAATGCAGAGTCTGATTCATAGGTCTGGGGTGGAGCCTGAAATTCTGCACTTCTAAAAATCTTCCAGATGATGCTTTTGTTTCTGTTCCTTGAAAACAACTGACTTGCATGGTTCTCAGTCACTGGAAATACTAAGCTAGAATGATCTATAGAAACTTACTTAAGTAGCAAACTTTTGGTATCTATGTAAGGTGTATATATTGATATGCGCTTTTATAACTAAAAGATTTATAACTATAGTGTCTGAAATAGTATCAAAGATTTTGGCTGGGCTCAGTGGCTCAGCCTATAATCCTAGCACTTTGGGAGGCCAAGGTGAGTGGATTGCCTGAGCCCACGGGTTCCAGACTAGCCTGGGCAACATGGTGAGACCTTGTCTCTACAATAAATAAATAAATAATTAGCTGGGCGTGGTGGTGCATGCCTGTAGTTCCAGCTACTTGTAAGGATCCCCTGAGCCCAGCAGTTTGAGGCCACAATGGCCATGAGCATGCCACTACACTCCAGTCTGGGTGACAGAGTGAGACTCTGACTCAAAAAAAAAAAAAAAAAAAAGGCTTAGTCTTGCTTACCCTAAAACAACCATGTTTGGGTCCCAAATACCCATCTTGCTATCTTCTTGCCCTCGCTGTTTATAGGAAAGCAGGAAGGCTAAAGGTTGCCAGTCTCCCTTCCACACAGCATACCATGACCTAGCTGGTTTGGGCCCCAGAGAATCTGTGGCCTTTGGGGACTGGGGGTGAGTTGGGAAGGTGAAACAAACTCTCCTCAGCAATAGAGCTTGTGTCTGCTCATTCAGTCAGTTAGGCACTCATGAGTTTAAGGCTGTGATTTTCAACCTTGGAGGTTGCAACCTGGAGACGTTTAAAAATATTGATGTCTGGGTCCCACCTCTGGAGATCTGTCATAGGGCCTGGGATTTTTTTTTTTTTTTTGAGTTGGGGTCTCACTCAGTCGCCCAGACTGGAGTGCAGTGGCTGCTCCTGGCCACTGCAGCCTCGACCTGCTGGGCTCCGGCGATCCTTCCGCCTCAGCCTTCCAAGTAGCTGGAACCACAGGTGCGTGGTACCACACCTGGCTGATTTTTTTACTTACTGTAGAGATGAGGTCTCGCCAAGTTGCCCAGGCGGGTCTCGAACCCGCGGGCTCAGGCAATTCACTCACCTCGGCCTCCCAAAGCGAGGGATTACAGGCTAAGCCACAGAGCCCGGCCTTTTCTTTTCTTTTTTTTTTTGAGTTGGACTCTCACTCTGTCGCTCAGACTGGAGTGCAGTGGCCACTCCCAGCCACCGCAGCCTCGCCTGCTGGGCTTCGGCGATCCTTCCGCCTCAGCCTTCCAAGTAGCTGAAACTACAGGTGTGTGCTACCACACCTGGCTAATTTTTTGATTTATTGTAGAGATGAGGTCTGGCCAAGTTGCCCAGGTGGGTTTCGAACCCGCAGGCTCAGGCAATCCACTCACCTCGGCCTCCCAAAGTGTTGGGATTACAGGCTGAGCCACCGAGCCCAGCCGGGCCTGGGATTTTTAAAAGCTTCCCAGGCCTTCTGGTGTATAGCCAGGGTTGCAAACTTTTGGACTAAGGTCAAGGATTTGAATAGGTCCCACCTTCTGCCCTGCCTCACAAGCTGGTTCCTTCTGTCCCCTCTACCTCACATGTAGGAATTATGCTCACCTTGAACTTCAAATGTGGTATAAACTCCATTCCTCACCAATGAAGTGATTGTGTGAAACGTGGGCCAGAAAGGAGACTGGTTCCTCTCTTGGCTTTACCACGCGCCATCAGAAAGGCAGTACAGGAGGGGATTATGGCACAGACCTTCTGGGCTTGCGTCCTAGCTCTGCTCCTGACTTGCTTAGTGACTGGAGACACTGCTAAGCCTTCCTAAATCTTAGTTTTCTGGTCTGTAAAATGGGGCTGTGGGTCATTGAAGGGTGTGGGGCTGAGAAGAGGGCACACCTGCTTGACTGTGAGCATGAGTCTCTCCTTACATTTTACAACCGCGGCACCTCACTTGCCTCACCGTGGTCCCAGCTCCGAGGGGATATTATGTGAAATGTTGTATGTCTGGTGCTCAGCACAGTGCCTGGTGTACACTGAGTACTTAATAAGCGTTGACCTGGAGCAGGAATCAGGTCCAGCCCCCAGCTCTTAACTCTGCCAACTTCCCTGTATTTTATTCCACTGATCACACTAAATCCCATTCCTTCCTAGTGAACTCAAGTCAACAACCCAATTCCATCTGTTCATTCTGCTCCAATCCCGTCTCCTCCCAGCCCTGGCAGCTTTCTTAACTGGCCAAAGAAACGAAATTTCTGTTCTTTTACATCCCTCAATTCATAGAATCGCCAGATTTAGCAACAACAATAACAACAACAAAATACAAGATGCCTCGTTCAATTTGAATTTTAGATGAGCATTGAGCAATTATTTTAGTATAAATATGTCCCATGCTATAGTCACATTTAAATATGAGATATTTTAAAATAAGCATTCAAATGGAAGCAAAATGTACTTTATCTGGAAATCCTACCCTAATGTCACTGCTCAGGAAGAGTTGGCTCCATGTCTCTGAGCATTCTTCCTTCTCACATTCTAGTGCTTGCATTGTAAGAAAAATTATGAGTGTTTCCCCACAGCCTGGGAATCATGGTTAGGAGACATGACAATTAAGTTAAAAAACTCATCCTAGACTAAGTGCTCCATACCGTGTTGCTGAATATCACTGTGGTCACCTTTGAAGTACCCCCTTGGGAAGCTATGCACTGATGCCAGCGCCTAGCCCACCCATCAACGCATTTTGGAACTCTTTTTCTGGAATGGCCATCAGAGCTGTCATGAGAATGTCGGAGTTTGAGTTAGAGCAACAAACAAACATTGAATTTCTTGTTAAACTTGGCAAGAGTGGAAGTGAAATCAAGTTCATGGGGATATTGCCATGAAGAAAATGGCAGTGTACACATGGAATAAACGTTTTTCTGAGGGGAGAGAAAGGGTCACTGATGAAGAGAGGACAGGATGGCCAGTAATGAGCAGAACTGACAAAAATATTGCACAAGTTCGTTGAATTGTGTTTCAAAATCAATGGCTGACTGTGAGAAGCATAGCAGACCAAATAAAAATCCTGGCATGAGAAAGATGTGCACAAAAACATTCCCAAAGGGGCACTTGCAACACCACAATGCATCAGCTCCCACAGCACTGTCTGTGAGGGAGTTTCACTGTATCGGAACACCCTCCCTACTCACCTGGTCTAGCCCCCAGTGACTTATTTCCTTTACCCCAAAATAAAGGAAATATTGAAAAGAGGACATTTTGATGACATTTCGGACATCAAAGGTAATACGACTATAGCTCTGACAGTGATTCCCAAAAAGGAGTTCCAGAATTGCTTTGATGGGTGGACCAGGTGCTGGTGTTGGTGCATAGCTTCCCAAGGGGAGTACTCCGAAGATGACCACAGTGATATTCAGCAATGAGGTATGGAGCACTTGTTCTAGAATGAGTTTGTGAACTCAATTGTCAGACCTCATCTGTAATTGATATTTCTTGATTCCAATTACTTAACATAGATGCTGGCACAGTTTGTGGCAGGTAGAAAGGAAGGACAAGAGGGAGGGAGAAAGAGAAGGAAAGGAGGAAAGAAGAAAGAAAGAAGTGAGGAAGGGAGGGAGGACAGAAAGCATTAGTGGTTCTCTGCTAATCATCCAATTTAGTGTAGAAAAGTAGATAAATAAAAATTACTCCCTCCTTTGTGGTTAACGTTTTGTATTTTCAGTACTTAACACGTGTCCAATGTTTTAGTGTTCACATATGGTTTGCACGTATATCATCTTATTTAATCTTTTTATTTATTTAGAGAATATAGTTTATTTAGAAAGTAAATGAGAGAGAGAGAGCGAGAGAAGATTCACCTCCCCAAGGTAGGGAAGGGGGCCAAAGCTTAAGAAAACATGGCTGAGCCATAGCTCAAAGAGTACATGGTCACACCATAGCTTAGTAAGGCAATGGCTGTGGCAATGACCTAGCAATGGCCCATCTTATTTAATCTCTCTCTTTTTGAGTTGGAGTCTCACTCTGTCGCCCAGACTGGAGTGCAGTGGCCGCTCCCGGCCACTGCAGCCTTGACCTGCTGGGCTCCGGCGATCCTTCCGCCTCAGCCTTCCGAGTAGCCGGAATTACAGGTGCGCGCTACCACACCTGGCTAATTTTTTTATTTTATTGTAGAGATGAGGTCTCGCCTGCCCAGGCGGGTCTCGAACCCACGGGCTCAGGCAATCCACTCACCTCAGCCTTCCAAAGCGCAGGATTACAGGCTGAGCCACCAAGCCCGGCCCTTATTTAATCTTTGCATCAAAATGTTGGGGCAGGGATTCCTTTTATCCCCAGGCAGCTGACATCTGCCCATCGCTTCGCCCCCTCCCCTACCATTGTCCCCCATCTGCCTCCTCTTTCCTGTGAATATTAGAACCTACTGTTCCTATCTGCCTTTCTTGGGTCTCAGAGAGGGGGACCTCACTCCCAGCTCCAAGAGCAGGTCGTGGTTGGTCTAAGCTGGTCACAGTGGGCCACTCTCTTTGCTAGTCACTAGTTTAAGCATCTGGCCTAATTCAAGCCTATGCCACTCAGGAACTGAGCTGTTGAGGGTGTTTGAGGAACAGCTTTCCTGGCTTGTCATAGTGATATTTTCTGCTCTTTTGCTGTAGCACTGTGTTGTGTCTGAGTGTGATGTCAGTTACTCCAGAGCAAAAAGACAGAGACGACTGTGTCCTTGACGACAGCACTGAGCCAAAAAGCCACTCTAGACCGGGCATGGTGGCTCACTCCTGTAACCCCAGCACTTTGGGTAACAGAGGCGAGAGGATCGCCTGAGCCCACAGGTTCAAGACCAGCCTGGGCAACTTGGTGAACCCACATTCCTACAATAAATAAAAAAATAAGGAGTATGGTAGCGCGTACCTTTAGTTCCGGCTACTTGAAGGATCCCCTGAGCCCAGCAGGTCGAGGCTGCAGTGGCCATGAGCAGCATGCCATGGCACTCCAGTCTGGGAGACAGAGTGAGGGTCTGACTCAAAAAAAAAAAGAAATGAGCCGGGCTCGGTGGCTCAGCCTGTAATCCCGCGCCTTTGGGAGGCTGAGGTGAGTGGATTGCCTGAGCCTGCAGGTTCTAGACCCGCCTGGGCAACTTGGTGAGACCTCATCTCTACAACAAATCAAAAATTAGCCGGGCGTGGTAGCGCGCACCTGTAATTCCGGCTACTCGGAAGGCTGAGGTGGAAAGATCACTGGAGCCCAGTGGGTAGAGGCTGCGGTGGCCGGGAGTGGCCACTGCACTCCAGTCTGGGCGACGGAGTGAAACTCCAACT
>NW_007253418.1:285844-287501 GCF_000164805.1 Carlito syrichta
AAAAAAAAAAAAAAAAAAAAAAGAAATGTGTTTGTTCCTAAAAGTTTATTTCTAAAATCCTAAAAGGATTTGTTCCTGTTGCCCGGGCTGGAGTGGAGTTGCACGACCATGGTCTACCGCGGCCTCAAACTCCTGGACTCAGATAAGCCTCCTGCCTCAGTTTCCCAAGTAGTGGGACTACAGGCATGCACCACTCTGCCCGGTTAATTTCTAAAAAATATTTTGTAGAGACAAGATTTTGCTATGTTGCCTAAGCTGGTCTTGACCTTCTGGGCTCAAGCAGTTTGCCCACCTGGGCCTCTCAAAGTGCTGGGATTACAGACGTGAGCCTGATATATATTTTAGGTCATATGACACAGGGCTGATTAGCAAGAGGTCTGAATATTTCAAATTTGTTTTCAGATCTCCCCTTCTAATGTGTTCCTTGTCTTTTATTTGTTTGTTTGTTTATTTATTTATTTATTTATCGAGTTGGAGTCTCACTCTGTCACCCAGGCTGGAGTGCAGTGGCACACACCTGGCCACCGCAGCCTCGACCTGCTGGGCTCAGGTGATCCTTCCGCCTCAACCTTCCAAGTAGCCAGAACTACAGGCATGTGCTATCACGCCCGGCTAATTTTTGATTTATTGTAGAGATGAGGTCTCGCCAAGGTGCCCAGGCTGGTCTCAAACCCACGGGCTCAGGCTATCCACTCTCCTTGGCCTCCCAAAATGCTGGGATGACAGGCTGAGCCACTGAGCCCAGCCACATAAATGGTAGCTTTATCAAAAGCAAAGATTTCATCCTCTCTGCTGAGAATTAAAAGAATTAATTGAAAATAACAACAAAAAAATTTTTTGGAGACAGGGTCTCATTCTGTCTCTCAGTCTGGAGGGAAAGTGGCATGATCCTAGCTCACTGCAGCCTTGAACTCTGGGGCTCAAGTGGATCCTTCTGCCTCAGCCTCCTGAATCACTGGGACTACAGGCACATGCTACACACCCAACTTTTAAAAAAAATTTTGTAGAGATGGAGATCTCACTATATTACCCAGGTTGGTCTTGAACTCCTGGCCTCTAACAATCCTGCTGCCTCAGCCTCCCAAAGTGCTGGAATTACGGGTGTGAGCCATTGTGCCTGATTCCCAAAATAATTTTTTTTCCTAATTAAAAAAATGGAATGAACTGGGTGTGGTGACTCATACCTGTTATCCCAGCACTTTAGGAGGCAGAGGTTAGAGAATTGACTGAGCCCTGGGGTTTGAGACCAGATTGGGCAATATGGCAAGAAATCATCTCTATAGTGAATAAAAAAAAATTAGCCAGGTATAGTGGCATGCACCTGTGGTTCTACCTACTTGGAAAACTGAGGCGGAAGGATCACCTGAGCACAGCAGGTCGAAATTGTGGTGGCCCTGAGTATGCCACTGCACTCCAGCCTGGGTGACAGAGTGAGATGCTGACTCAAAAAAAATAAAATAAATTAACATTAAGAATTGTGGGCCGGGCTCGGTGGCTCAGTCTGTAATCCCGGTACTTTGGGAGGCCGAGGTGAGTGAATTGCCTGAGCCCGCGGGTTTGAGACCCGCCTGGGCAACTTGGCAAGACCTCATCTCTACAATAAATAAATAAATAAATTAGCACGGCGTGGTAGTGCACGCCTGTAGTTCCAGCTATT
>NW_007253418.1:287756-293082 GCF_000164805.1 Carlito syrichta
CTTTGTCACCCAGGCTGGAGTGCAGTGGCACACTCATGGCCACCCCAGTGTCCACCTGCTGGGCTCTGGCGATCCTTCTGCCTCAGTCTTCCAAGTAGCCAGAACCATAGGCACGCACTACCATGCCTAGCTTTTTTTTTTTTTTTAACTTATTGTAGCAATGAGGTCTCGCCAAGTTGCCCGGGCTGGTCTCAAACCTGTGGGCTCAGGCAATCCACTTGCCTCAGCCTCCTAAAGTGCTGGGATTACAGGCTGAGCCATCGAGCCCAGCCTTAAATTTTATTTTAAAGATGTGGGGTGCAATTCAGAATTAGGTGAAGTTTGGACCTCCATCCCATTGGTCTTCACTTTGTCTAGCAGGGGGCATACAACCCTTATTAATGTTGTATGCCCACTGCCCCCAGCAGTGCCCCACTACAGCCAATCCTTTTATTTTTTTTGAGTCGGAGTCTCACTCTGTAACCTAGGCTGGAGTGCAATGGCACACTCATGGCCACCACAGCTTTGATCTGCTGAACTCAGGTGATTCTCCTGCCTCAGCCGTCCAAGCAGTTGGAATCATAGGCGTGTACCATTCCCAGCAAATTTTTTTTGATTTATTGTAGAGATGAGGTCTTGCCAAATTGCCGAGGCTGGTCTTGAACCTGTGGGCTCAGGCAATCCTTTTGCCTCCACCTCCCAAAGTCCTGAGATTACAGGCTTGAGCCACCGTGCCTGGCTAGCCAATCCCTTTCTTATAGTATTATGATAATTGTTCAGGGTACAGTTATGAGTGAGAACATGTGGTACTTAGTTGTTCGTTTCTATGATAGATCACTGAGTACTATAGATTCTAAGACCATCCAAGTTGCTGCGAAGTTCATAATTTTGTTATTCTTTATGGCTGTGTAATATTCCATCGTGTATATGTACTACTTTTTTTTTTTTTTTTTTTTTGAGTTGGAGTTTCACTCTGTCGCCCAGACTGGAGTGCAGTGGCTGCTCCTGGCCACCCCAGCATCAACCTGCTGGGCTCAGGCAATCCTTCCGCCTCAGCCTTCCAAGTAGCCAAAACTACAGATGTGCACTACAACACCCAGCTATTTTTTATTTTATTTTAAATTCAGATTTAAAGTACATATGCATCAGGAAAGAACTCATTGTATAAAATAAACACAACTTTGAATAATTGAAGAGTTTGGTGGCGGCTCACGCCTGTAATCCCAGCAATTTGAGAGGCCAAGGCAGGAAGATCACTTGAGCCCAAGAGTTCAAGGACTTTGAGGCTACAGTGAGCTATGATCTGCACAGCAATCTAATCCACTCCAGCCTGGGTGACAGAGCAAGACCCTGACTCTAAAAAAAGAAAAAAAAGAAAAGAAAACAAAACTAACTAAAATGGAACCACTTTAATACAATTCAGCACAGTCCACATATAGCTATTTCATCAACCAATTACAAAAGACGTTCCTATAAAATGTATGGAGCCTTACAGGTAAAAAAACTTGTGCCTTAGAGTTATGTGTTCAGCATTTTTATACAATAAACCCATCCAAAATATATGTGCATACTTTACAACTGGAATATGGCTGGGCTCGGTGGGTCAGCCTGTAATTCCAGCACTTTGGGAGACCGAGGCGAGTGGAATGCCTGAGCACGTGGGTTCAAGACCTACCTGGGCAACTTGGCGAGACCTCGTCTCCACTACTTCAAAAAAATTAGCCATGCATGGTAGTGTCTGCCTGTAGTTCTGGCTATTGGAAGGCTGAGGCGAAAGGATTGCCGGAGTCCAGCAGGTCGAGGCTGTGGTGGCCATGAGTGTGCCATTGCACTCCAACTTGGGTAACAGAGTGAGACTCTGACTAAAAAAAAAAAAAAAAAGAAAAGAAAAGAAAGGGAAGAAAAGAAAAGGATTGGCTGTAGTGGGGCACTGCTGGGGGCAGGGGGCATACAACATTAATAAGGGTACATGATCCCAAACTAGACAAAGTGAAGACCAACGGGATGGAGGTCCAAACTTCACCTGTACGATGACCACTTATGTACCCAATTCTGAATTGTACCCCACATCTTTAAAATAAAATTTAAGGCTGGGCTCGGTGGCTCAGCCTGTAATTCCAGCACTTTGGGAGACCTAGGTGAGTGGATTGCCTGAGCCCACAGGTTTGAGACCAGCCCGGGCAACTTGGCGAGATCTTGTCTCTACAATAAAATAAAATAAAAAATAGCCTGGCATGGTAACGTGCACCTGTAGTTCCAGCTAGTTGGAAGTCTGAGGCAGAAGGATCGCAGGAGCTCAGCAAGTCGACGCTGGGGTGGCTGTGAGTATGCCACTGCACTCTAGCCTGGGCGACGTAGTGAGACTCCAACTAAAAAAAAAAACAAACAAAACTGGAATACCCTTAACATCCATAGACTTTAAACTGTTTCAAATATTCACACATGTGCCATTTTGCAGCAAAGCCTCCATTCAATCTCTCAGAAGATTCCAGTCACCCTCCCGGAACTCTGCAGCCCCTGTGGAGTATTCCTGGGGATATGCAAAAAACCCTCCCTTCTTCCCTGCTCTTACTCTTCTGGCCTCAGAGAAGTGAGAAGGAGATGGTTTCCTCCCACAACTAGCTGTGGCAGGTGGGAAGTCCTCTTGGTTGCTGTATTTTCTGACCTCTCGTGTCACCCCGCGTGACCTCTTTGGCAGGAGATTCTGTGTGGGTGGGGGTGCCCATCCCCAGCATCTCCCCTTGACACTGGCTAGCCCATACGGGATCAAACCCTGGTCCGTCACCCCCATCCCTGCCTGGCAGCACTGCCCCACGTCATGCTTTCACAGTCTCTCTTCCTGGTCTGAGGCCTCCAGAGGTACCTTTCAAGAAGGGGACCAGAGGGGTGGCCCTGGTCTTGGCCCCTTCTCTCCATCTCACCCCAATGCCTAAGCCTCTCCTCCACCTGCCGCCCAGCTCTGGTTGGGCCAGGAATCTCCGTGGCTCTGTGAATGAAAAATTGTCTTGGGGCAATGATCTTAGTAAGCACTGCTGGCTTTAAGGTATGGGCCCAATTGAGTGGCCCCACTTCCCATGGGAGGAGATAGCATACTTTACACAAACGGTACCCCCGCCAAAACTTATCGTCAGTCCCACCAGAGATCAAAGGGGGAGTGGTGAGGCTTAGAGGGTGGTGTGGGGGAGTGAGAAATGAGATGGTTCTGCAAAAAACGGAGCCTTGCCTTTCGGGAAGCTGGTGCAGGGGTAGCAGGCCCCACAGCTGGAGGCGCTCGAGGACAGTTAAATGTTCCCAACTGTGGTCTCTGTCAGGTGATTCTGGAGGTGAGGAAAATCCCACTGTCACGTGATGTCTTTGAAGTACAAGGGGGCAGGGACGTTTACCAACAGGAAGGGAGCAGGGCCAGCTCTGCTGGGCAGGAATGGGTGGGGTGGGGTGGGGCTGAGGTTGGGCTGGGACTTCAAGAAGGAGAGCACCTGCTCAGTGAGGAGAAGGGCCTTCTAGAAGAAGAGTGTTTGCAAAGACCCCATTGTGGAAGGACAGGGCCTATTCAGGGGAGTCAGGAGTTCTGGCCCACAGAGTACCTGGGGACCCGGGGAAGGAGCCGATTCTGGAAGATGGGCTGCAGTTAGTTGTGAGGGCTAGGAATGTCCACGTAGGGAGTGTGGCCTTTTGTTGACTGTATGGGTCACTCCAAGAGTCTTTAATTGGGGAGTGAGATCATAGGATGTGCTTTGTTTTAAATTTTTTGTATATTATCTTTAAATGATCAAGACTAGTGCAATGACTTATATGTTTTAAAAGTTTCCATTTCTAGCCGGGCGTGGTAGCGCGCGCCTGTAGTTCCAGCTACTCAGAAGGCTGAGGCGGAAGGATCGCCGGAGCCCAACGGATTGGAGTCTCACTGTCGCCCAGACTGGAGTCTGGGTGACAGTGAGACTCCAACTCAAAAAAACCCACAAAAAACACAAAAATTCCATTTCTAATACTTGTTTTTAAGATGACAGGGCAAACAACAACATCCCAGAACAAAAATTTCCATGGGATTTTATGTAACCAACAATTTAATTTAAAATATTAATTGAATGTCTTATCTCTATTAATTTACAAGGCCTACTAGATTATTGTAAAGTCTAAGTAAACCTGCTTAATTTATAGAAAAATACTGCCAGATCAACACAAGTTACTATTTATATTTGCATTTTCTTTCTTTCTTTCTTTTTTTTTTTTGAGTTGGATCTCAGTCTGTCGCCCAGACTGCAGTGCAGTGGCCGCTCCCAGCCACTGCAGCCTCGACCTCGTGGGCTCCAGCGATCCTTCTGCCTCTGCCTTCCAAGTAGCTGGAACTACAGACACGCGCTACCACGCCCGGCTAATTTTTTTGTAGAGATGAGGTCTCACCAAGGTACCCAGGCAGGTCTCGAACCCGTGGGCTCAAGGCAATCCATTCACCTCAGCCTCCCCAAGCGCTGGGATTACAGGCTGAGCCACCGAGCCCGGCTTGCATTTTCTTTTTTTTGAGTTGGAATCTCACCCTGTCGTCCAGGCTGGAGTGCAGTGGCATACTCATGGCCATCCCAGTGTTGACCTGCTGGGCTCAAGTGATCCTTCTGCTTCAGCCTTCCAAGTAACCGGAACTACAGGCACGCACTACCATGTCCGGCTAATTTTTTATTTATTGTAGAGACGAAGTCTTGTCAAGTTGCCCAGGCTGGTCTCAAATCCGCAGGCTCAGGCAATCCACTCACTTCGGCCTCCCAAAGTGCTGGGATTACAGGCTGAGCCACCGCGCCCAGCCTATATTTGCATTTTCAATAAAATAATTTTTCTTTTAACAGCTTCACCCAAGGACTGATGATCTGCACTGTGCTGACTTGGCATATTTCCCACTTCTGTAGTAACAGGCAAATAATTCAGCAACTTATGTACTTTTAGAAACAATAGTTGGCCAGGCATGGTGGTTCAAGCCTATAATTCCAGCACATTGGGTGGCTGAGGCAAGAGGATTGCCTGTGCTTGTGGATTTGAGACCAGCCTGGGTAACTTGGCGAGATCTCATCTCTACAATAAATTTAAAAAAAATTTGCTGGGCATGGTAGTGTGTGCCTGTAGTTCCCACTACTTGAGAGGCTGAGGCAGAAGGATTGCCTGAGCTCAGTGGGTCGAGGTTGTGGTGGCCGGGAGCATGCCACTATACTCCAGCCTGGGCGACTGAGTAAGACTTAAACTCAAAAAAAAAAAAAAGAAACAACAGTTTAGCATCAGAATAAAATTATCTTCTCTGGCTCTTCACAGCTCACCTTGAATGTTATTCGGATAATTCTTTTTTTTTTTTTTTCCGAGTTGG
>NW_007253418.1:293303-306918 GCF_000164805.1 Carlito syrichta
GATTTTTTGATTTATTGTAGAGATGAGGTCTCGCTGCCCAGGCGGGTCTCGAACCTGCGGGCTCAGGCAATCCACTCACCTCAGCCTCCCAAAGGTATCAGTTCTCATCTTTAAAATGAAGGAATAAGCTGGGCTTGGTGGCTCAGCCTATAATCCTGTGCTTTGGGAGGCTGAGGTGAATGGATTGCCTGAGCCCGCAGGTTTGAGACCCGCCTGGGCAATTTGGTGAGACCTCATCTCTACAATAAATCAAAAAATTAGCCGGATGTGGTAACGCGCACCTGTAGTTCCAGCTACTTGGAAGGTTGAGGCAGAAGGATCGTCGGAGCTCAGCGGGTCAAGGCTGCAGTGACCGAGAGCATGCCACTGCACTCTAGTCTGGGCAACAGAGTGAGACTCCAACTCAAAAAAAAAATATGGAGGAATAATCTTTATTATCATAAGATAAATTAATGTAATGAAACTGCTTTGTGAACACTAATAACTCCATAAAAATGGAAGGAACCACTATTACCATAAACTAAATCCTCTGATGTATTTATTAATAGCATAATGAGTTAGTGTTCTCAAGTTATCAAGGTCGCCTGATGAGCTGGGAACCACTTTGAAGCTAGAGAGATCCAGTCTGTCATTAACTACTTGTGTGACTTTGGGCAAAGTCACTCAACAGGCTCACTAGCTCTTAGTTTCTTGATCTGTAAAGTGAGGATCACAGTACCTGCCTTGCCATGGTGGTTCTTATGTCTGCTAGACTGACCAGGGCTGCAGTGGGAGGAGAGAGGGAGGTGAGGGTTGAGGGTTGGAGTGAGAGGGCACAGCGGAGCAGTGATTCTCAACCTTGGCTGCATATTAGGATCGTGTACGAGCTTGGTAAAACTTCCAGCGCCCAGGCTGCACCTTGGGTCAATGATATCAGAATCTCTAGGGGATGAGGCCAGGCATCAATATTTTGGAAGGTTCCCAGGCATGTCAATGTCAAGTGAGCTAACGCATCTGACTTTTGCGGTCCCCTCTCCTCTCTCCCTTTGGGACCGTGACCCAAAAAAAGTAACAAGTGGGGACAACCCTAGGCCTGGGGCAAGGTGATAAGGAAGGCGCTCTAGGATAGGCAAGACTTTCGTATCCTCTCAAACATCAATCGCTGGGTATCGGGGCTGCCTATTTCCTGAGTGTCATTTGAAAGTTAATAAGGTCAGGTGATAGCATTATGTTGATACCCTTCTCTGTCACCACCCTTCCCCTACCAAGTGCAAAGATCTTATTTGTAAAACCTATCCTCTGCCGGGCTCGGTGAGTCAGCCCATAATCCCAGCACTTTGAGAGGCCAAGGTGAGTGGATTGCCTGTGCCTGTGGGTTCGAGACCAGCCCAGGCAACTTGGCGAAACCTCAAATCTACAATAAATCCAAAAAATTAGCTGGGTGTGGTAGTGCACGCCTGTAGTTCCGGCTACTTGGAAGGTTGAGGTGGAAGGGTTGTCGGAGCCCAATGGTTGACGCTGGGGTGGCCGTGAGTGTGCCACTGCACTCCAGCCTGGGCGATGGAGTGAGACTCCAACTCAAAACAAACAAACAAATAAAAACCTATCCTTAA
Source organism: Carlito syrichta (assembly GCF_000164805.1). Taxonomy (NCBI): domain Eukaryota; kingdom Metazoa; phylum Chordata; class Mammalia; order Primates; family Tarsiidae; genus Carlito; species Carlito syrichta. The sequence continues at coordinate 294,896 of NW_007253418.1, forward strand.
TGATAGTTATATACTGAAATGTTGCTGAAGTCTCCCATTCTAAACATCAACAAAATACTTAAGTGTATAATAAGCACATTATGCTTCGCCTGGGATTAGACAGAGCATTGTCACCCTGCTGACAAGCACTGTCAGCCAGAGGCTTCCTGAGACCACGTGGGCACCCCCAGCCAGATCCTTCCATGCTGGGCTGTTCCCTAGCCCACATTTGAGTAATTTGGGCCTGGGAATGACAAGGAAGCTTTGTGTCTATGTCAGGTTCTTGCCAGAGCATTCTTGAAGTGGCTATAAATTACAGCTCCTGTCCCCCAAAATGGGAAGCAGTGTCCCCCCACTCTGTCAAAGGTGGGACAGGGGCCAGGCTCAGTGGCTCAGCCTGTAATCCCAGCACTTTGGGAGGCCAAGGCGAGTGAATTGCCTGAGCCCGCAGGTTCGAGACCAACCCAGGCAACTTGGCAAGACCTTGTCTCTATAGTAAATCAAGAAAAATTAGCTGGGCATGGTAGCATTCGTTTGTAGTTCCAGCTACTTGGAAGGCTGAGGTAGATGGATCACTGGAGCTCAGCAGGTCAGCACTGGGGTGGCCGTGAGTGTGCCACTGCACTCCAGCCTGGGCAACAGAGTGAGACTCCAACTCAAAAAAAAAAAAAGCGGGACACGCAAAGCAGACACTAGACCCAGGAGTCTGAGCTCCTAGGATCCCCTTCTCTATCCTTGAGCAGTTGTCTTTGCTGTTTGGAGAGATTTTCTTTCTCAGGTAAATACCTGGTTCTGCCTGCAAGAGGCATGCTGGGTAGAGATTGCGATCAATCGGGCAGGTGCCTCTTCAATGGTCTCCATCTGGGGGTCGTGGTGCTTTTTCGGCTGCTGTGTGTTGATCATCTATCTGTGCCACATGCTTTGTGTGTATTGTTGTATCGAATCCACCCTGCACTCTGCAAGGCGATTGTTATTCCCATTTATTTTCCAGTGGTAAAACAAAAGGTTCAGGCCGGGCTCGGTGGCTCAGCCTATAATCCCAGCACTTTGGGAGGCAGAGGAGAGTGAATTGCCTGAGTCTGCAGGTTCAAGATCAGCCCAGGCAGCTTGGTGAGAATTCATCCCTACAATAAATAAAAAATGAGCCGGGCGTGGTAGCGCGTGCCGGTAGTTCTGGCTACTTGGCAGGCTGAGGCAGAAGGATCACTGGAGCCCAGCAGGTCGACACTGGGGTGGCCATGAACGTGCTACTGTACTCCAGCCTGGGTGACAAAGTGAGACTCTGATTCAAAAAAACAAAAACTAAAAACCCCACAAAGTTTCAGAGAGGTGAAATAAGTTGCCCAAAGTTACACAACTAGTAGGTGGCAAGACCTAGGATGGAACTCAGGTCTGATCGACTGACTCCACTCTCGACAGTAGCTACACTGTTCCATGAGGCCCAAGCTACCAGTCCGTCGCCTCCTCTGTCTTTCAGAAACAGGGATTCATGAGCAAGTCTTGCCTCTATCTGAGATAATTAAGCTGAGAGATAGTACCTGCAGGAGTCCTGCTGTCCTCCCAGGATCACCTCTCACCTCTATGACCACCAGCACACAGATATGGCAATAATTATGCAACAGGCAACAGGGAAAGGTGTTTCTCTCCCTCTGACATCATAGGAATGTCCCCAGCCTTTCTGGAAAGGTCTCATATGAACACATATGGAACACAGGCCATCTAGACTTATGTCTGGTTTTCATACTTACGGTGGTCACTCTGCTATTGTGCCCATCCATTGCTGTCCACCCCTGGGAAGCAGAAGACAGTGTTATAATGTTTATTATTATTATTATTATTATATTTTTTAGAGACAGGTTTTTCTCTGTTGCTTGGGCAGCAGTATAGTGGCACCATCATAGCTCACTACAGTCTCAAACTTCTAGGTTCAAGAGATCTTCCTGAGTAGCTGGGACTACAGGCATGAACAACCATGCCCGACTAGTTATAAAATATATACATATTTTTTAGTATGAGTCTCACTCTGTTGCCCAGACTGGAGTGCAGTGGCAAACTCATGACCACTGCAGCCTTGACCTCCTGGGCTCAAGTGATCCTTCCATCTCAGCCTTCCAAGTAGCTGGAACCGCAGGTGCGTACCAACTCACCTGGATAATTTTTTTTTTTTTGAGTTGGAGTCTCATTCTGTCACCCAGACTGGAGTACAGTGGCCGCTCCCGGACACTGCAGCCTCCGCCTGCTGGGCTCCGGCGATCCTTCCACCTCAGCCTTCCGAGTAGCTGGAACTACAGGCGTGCGCTACCACACCCAGCTAATTTTTTTGATTTTATTGTAGAGATGAGGTCTCACCAAGTTGCCCAGGCGGGTCTCAAAGGATAATTTTTTTTATTTTGTAGACAAGGTCTCACCAAGTTTCCCAGGCTGGTCTTGAAACCCGGACTCAGGCAATCCTCTTGCCTCCACCTCCCAAAGTGCTGGGATTACAGGTGTGAGCCACCACACCTCACTAAAAATATTTTTAATGTAGAGACAGGGTCTCACTATGTTGCCCAGTCTGTTCTTGAACTCCTGGCCTTAAATGATCTTCCCACCTCAGCCTCCCAAAATGCTGAGATTACAGGCATGAGCCACCATCCAACCCTGAATTTATCTTAACATCTAGCCTTGGTTTTTAAAATTCAGGTCTATAGCATCTTACAATCACAGCATTTTAAAGCTGGAAAGAACGATGAAGCTCACCCATTTTATTTATTTGTTTGTTTTGAGAAAGCAGGATTTATTGAGAGGACAGAAAAGCTCCCACGGTGGGAGGGGACCTGAAGGGGTTGCCCAGCTCACCCATTTTAATCTCTGGTTGAGGAAACAGAAGTCTAGAACTGTTTAGACACTTGTCAAGGTTACACCATGAGCTCAGTGGTCAGAACAGTGTTCCTTTTCTTTTTGTCCGTCCGGGAACTTGATTTTCACCTCTCACACTTTCTCTAACCCATTTCTGGGACCTGCTGATCTGCAGGTGGGCATGCAGGAGTGGGTGGTCCCTCTCCCGAACCCCAAGCTGTAACTTCGGATCAAATGCAGCCTGGTGAGATGCTGGACACAGAGCATCTTTTCTTAGAAGCAGGAATGTCTCGAGGCCATGATTCCACATGGAGGGAGATGCACAGGGCATTTGGCCAAGTCCCTCAAGCACATGCCAGCCTGAGGAAGCCCCAGCAGCAGAGAGTTCAGGAAGGCCTGAGTCGTGGTCCCGCTCACCCTGAGAGCCAGCTGTGAGCTCCCGGCGAGCTCCAACCCCAGCACAGCCTCTGGCCTGCAGCAAGTTACTGCCATGAAAACCATCTCCGAGCCATACAAGGATACCAGGTGCAGGTTTTCAGGTATCTTGTCTTGTTTTGGACAAAGAATTATATCTCAACCTTAATCAGCAGATTCCATTCTGAATGACTTTTATCTGCTTTTCAAAAACTTTTGGCTTTTTTTTTTTGGAGTCTCACTCTGTCACCTAGGCTGGAGTGCAGTGGCATGATCATATCTCATTGCAACCTTGAACTCTTGGGCTTAAGGGATCTTCCTGCCTCAGCCTCCCTAATAGCTGCGACTACAGGTGTTTGCTACCATGCTCAGTTAAATTTTTTTGTTTTTTGTTGAGATAGAATCTTGCTATGTTGTCCAGACTGGCCTCAAATTCCTGGCCTCAACAGATCCTCCTGCCTTGGCCTCCCAAAATGTTGGGATTACAGGCATGAGCCACTGGGCCTGGCCTCAACTAATCTTTATTTTATTTTATTTTTCTGAGTAGGAGTCTGACTCTGTCACCCAGGCTGGAGTGTAGTGGCACACTCATGGCTATTCCAGTATTGACCTGCTGGGCTCCAGCGATCCTTCCACCTCAGCCTTCCAAATAGCCAGAACTACAGGCGCATGCTACCACGCCTGACTAATTTTTTTTTTTTTTTTTTTTTTTGAGTTGGAGTCTCACTCTATCGCCCAGACTGGAGTGCAGTGGCTGCTCCCGGTCACCGCAGCCTTGACCTGCTGTGCTTCAGGTGATCCTTCCGCCTCAGCCTTCCGAGTAGCCGGAATTACAGGCATGCGCTACCACACCTGGCTGATTTTTTTATTTATTGTAGAGATGAGGTCTCGCTACCCAGGGGGAATCTCGAACCCTCAGGCTCAGGCAATCCACTCACCTCAGCCTCCCAAAGGCACGGGATTACAGGCTGAGCCACCGAACCCGGCCTAATTTTTGATTTATTGTAGAGACGAGGTCTCACCAAGCTGCCCGGGCAGGTCACAAACCTGCAGGCTCAGGCAACCCACTTGCCTCAGCATCCCAAAGTGCTGGGATTACAGGCTGAGCCATCGAGCCCGGCCTCAACTAATCTTTAAAGGAAGATTTCTTACTATTGAAAAGATTCAAAGGAAAGTGCTACAGACATGGAAGGAATTTCTACAAGAAGAGTTCCCCAAAGGCTTGGAGCAGTGATCTTGAACCCTCTGCATGTTAGAATCACCCTGAGATGAGATTTGAAAATTCCCCATGCCCTGGCCCCACCTATCTCATTAGGTTAGAATCTCCCGGAGGTAGAACCAGATATCAGTATTTTAAAGCTCCCCAGGTGATTCCAATGTGCCAAGGTTGAGATTCACGGTGAGATAAATGGAATCTTCCAGGGTGACTCTTTGAAAAGGACAACAGTGGTTCGGGTGTAACTGTTCAGAACGATCCACATATGCACCTTGTTGTCATTCAGTTTATCGTCCACAGTGGGCACAGGTGGGCTCATCTTGTTGCTCTGATCTGAGGCAGGTGCAGCCAGACCCAGTACCATGGTTGAAGAGTTCTGGGCGGCAGCTTCCAAATGGCTCCAGTCTGCAACATGCATCGAGGTGGGCAGGAAGAAAGAAATGGTCTATAACAAAGCTTGGTCTTCCTGCTGTTCTGTTGGTTGGTCCCAAGCATAACTCTCTTTGCTGCTTCATCTTTGCTACTAGAGAAACCCCAGTGTCTACTGGTGACCCTGGGTAAGTTATGCAGTGTTCAGTTACTGATGTTCAGTTACTGACGTTACTCAACAGAACTGGGAATGAGACCTGATATTTCCAAGACAGCACCCTAATTTTAGTCGCCACAAAAGGGGAAATGGAGCCCGCTGAAAGCCTGCTGTGTGCTGGATGCTGTTGTAGACATCAGGAAGAACTGTGGACAAGACCCCTGTGGTGCTGGCCACACTGAGCTGGGCTTCAGTTTCTTCATCTGTAAGATGGAATGAATACTAATCTCATATCACTGAAGACAGGAGCAAGCAAAATTATATTGATCAAACAGCTAGCCCAGTGCCAGGTGGATAGCTGAATAGCTACTTACTCCATCTAAGTAGCTAATATATGTACTGATCAACTTGCCAGGCCCTTCATTATAATACGAAAGACACAGAGTTTATTTTTAAAGGGGACACTATAGTGGACAGTTCTGGTTTTTTTTTTTTTTTTTGAGTCGGAGTCTCACTCTGTCGCCCAGACTGGAGTGCAGTGGCCGCTCCCGGCCACTGCAGCCTCCACCTGCTGGGCTCCGGCGATCCTTCCGCCTCAACCTTCCAAGTAGCTGGAACTACAGGCACACGCTACCATGCCCGGCTAGTTTTTTGATTTATTGTAGAGATGAGGTCTCACCAAGTTGCCCAGGCAGGTCTCGAACCCACGGGCTCAGGCAGTCCACTCACTTCAGCCTCCCAAAGCGCAGGATTACAGCCTGAGCCACCGAGCCCAGCTGACAGTTCTGTTTTAATGAACATAGGAGAGAGAGAAAGCATTTCCCTTCCTTTACAGTGAACTGCTGAGATAAGAACGTTCAGATCACAGTTAGCCACTTATATGCAACAGTTGCTGTCCTTCTGGTAGATATTGATCCAACACTGCTCTCACGGAGGTGGCCATATTTCAGTACCATAGCCGAAAGCACATGTCGCAACAGTCCTTTCACACCACATTTCATGATCAAAAAAACAGTGCACATTTACACACTTGCAGGTGTCTAATTGCTTCCAAACTCAGGCACGGGGTAGTGCTGAGAGGAAGAACCCACTGCAACCCCCACCCCATCCCCGGCCCCATCAACAACAGGAATAATCCTGTTTGTTTGTCAGATGCTTTTACTGTTCAGAGTATTTCCTGTATTCCTTGCAATCACTTTGGGAGGAAGGCAGCAGGGCCTTATACCCATTTTATGGATAAAGAAATGGGGCTAAAGTTACTTAACAGAACTGGGACTGAAACCTCTGATATTTCCAAGACAGCATCCTGATTTCAGTAGCCACAGGAGGAGAAATGGAGTCCCTGGAAAGCCTGTCATGAGCCGGGCGCTGTTTCAGATGTCAGGAAGAACGGTGGACAACATACCCATGGTACCATCCACACTGGGCCCACAGTTTTGTGCAACTTGACCCAGGGGAGTCACGCTCTGTCTCCAGGTTGTTCTTTTTTTGAGGCAGAGTCTCATTCTGTCTTCCAGGCTGGAGTGCAGTGGTATGCTCACGGTCATTGCAGCCTCAACCTGCTGGACTCAGGCGATCTTTCCACTTCAGCCTTCCAAGTAGCTGGAACTACAGGCATGCGCCATCACGCCCGGCTAATTTTTCTTGATTTATTGTAGAGATGAGGTCTTGCCAAGTTACCCTGGCTGGTCTTGAGCCCCTAGACTCAGGCAATCCTCTCACCTCAGCTTCCCAAAGTGCTGGGATTTTAGGCGTGAGCCACCATGCCTGGCCCAGGTTGTTCTTCTGCTCAGGGTGCTTCCTCTTTTAAACCTGACCTCAGCAGTGAGTCCCTGCCAGGAACATGCTCTAGAAAGGTAGACATATCTCCCCATCAGCCAGATGCATGGCTTCTCCAAGGCCACAGTTTACAGCTGCTCGTTCAGTTTGGTCAGTGAGTGCCCTTGCACAGTCGGAGATCAGAGTTCTACACATGTAGCCAGTCACGTCTCAGACACTTGGGGTCTGTGAAGCCAAGCCAGTGCCCAGCCACCAGAAGCCCGTCCTCACTTGTTGGTCCAAAGCTAACAGAGGATCTTCCCTGGCGGGTATTCCCTTAACCACAGTTTGAATTACGATCCTTGGCCACAGGCTGGTGACTTCTGAAAGTTAGGTGCTGGAGGGGGAAAAGTGGGGAGGAGGGAGGTGGGAGCTATTTTTATCTTGTCACAACAGCCTGAAACACCAGCTTCTCCTGTGCTGTATTTAGATGAAGAGTCTTGACCTAAAAAAAGTCAAAAGTGTGACTCAGTTGTGCTCCCAAGTTGTTCAAAATGCTTTGGGCTCCTGTCTGGGGCTATTCTGAAGAATGTCTTTTGATGATGTGAAGTGGACACCACGTTTGGGCAAACAAAAGAGGTTTTGGAAATATCCCACTGGTGTTTTGGCCCAGGATGAAAACACTGGGGTTTGTGAGTCCTGCTTGCTGTTTTTACCTTCTCTTATTTTTAAATAGCATGATGGGGAGTGGGGAGGTAGGCTTGGCTGTTCAAAGAGAAGTGTATTTTTGGCCTTCTGAAGCAGAGGACATGGAACTTGCAGACATAGCAAAGTGCTGAGCAAGACCGGATCCCATTGGGAGCCACACATGCTATGTGCACTAGGGATGAGTTCCCTTGAGCAGCAAAGCCCCTTGGCTGGGCCACGGGTGGGGTCAGCATGTACATTTCAATCCCTTTCTCATTGCCAGGCTGGCCAGAGGGAAGACTGTGGAGCTGGCCAAGTTTGTCTCTGGGGTTCTGTGCTGCTCTCTGGTCACAGCCCCTACCTTGGGCCCCACTATGGAGTCCTGTCCATGTTTTCGTCTCCAGACAGTATCCTGTGCTCCAAAAAGATCTCTTTGCCTTACCACACCTGTCTCTTTAAATGACTGCTTTTTTTTCATGTAGGACCACCAGTGGCAGGAGAAAAATGTGTCCCCCACTATATTTCTATGTCCAGACTCCCTGGTTCAGCATCTAAGCAGGTTGCACAAACAGGTGGCTTGGTGTGAAGGCAGATGTGTGGGTTCTGGAGACTTGGGTTCAAATCCCACCCATGCTGCTTCCTGACTGCGTGAACTTGGTCTAAGGCTCTCAATCTCTTTGAGCCTCAGTTTCCTTTTCTGTGGCGTCCTCATGGGCCACCAATCCACAGAAAGATTTTCTATTGAGGGTTTCAGACAAATACAAACAATAACGGTGGTCTTGTATGGGTTTTGGAATCAACCTTGGGTTAGGATGTCAATGCTGATACCACCACTCCAACACTGACAGGCTTTACAAAGCTATGGTCAGACAATAACAATGGCACAGATACCTAGGAGAGTGTGTGTTGTTCTCACAGTGCAGGCTCTGCAGCCAGACTACCTGGCTCCATGTCTGAGGGCTTCCACGATGTGGCTGAGAGGTCTTGGGCATGCGTCTTGGTTTCCTCACCTAAGGTGAGGATGATATGGGCACCCACCTCATAGTGTTGTTATGAAGATCAAATGAGTCAATTCATGTAATACTCTTAGAACTAGTGCCCAGCACCACGCAGGCACTCAATGAATATTATCACTCGTGGTTTATATTTGTAAAGAATACTCAGAGAGCTGGGCATGGTGGCTTGCGCCTGTAATCCTAGCACTATGGGAGGCCAAGGCGGGAGGATCTTTTGAGCCCAGGAGTTCAACACCAGCCTAGGCAACATAGTGAGGCCTTGTCTCTACAAAAAATAAAAAAAAAAACTAGCCAGGTGTGGTGGTGTGTGCCTATAGTCCCAGCTACTTGGGAGGCTGAGGCGGGAGGATCACTTGAGCCTAGGAGTCAGAGGCTGTAGTGAGCTGTGATCATGCCACTGCACTCCAGCCTGGGCCACAAAATGAGGCCCTGATTAAAAAAAAAAAAATGCTCAGTTGCATCATCTAATTTGCATGTGATTCCTACAACGTCCTGTGAGAGGCAGAATATCATATAATTTTACAAATAAGGAACCGAATCCAAGGTGATTGAACAGCTCATTTGAGAACAAAGCCCAGGTTTTCTGACTCCAAAATCAGTGCTCTATTTCCCTGCTGCATGAACAAAAGTACTGTTCAAATTAAACCATAATTTCCATCACAGTCAGGTCACAGGTCAACATATTTTGTAAATTCTTTACAAGGACTTGATAAGAACAAGCAAAGATTTAGATGTGGTGAATTGCCCATCCCAAGGTTTGCAGTGTGGCAATGTTAGGTGTGTGACCTGCCAGGGGACACCATTTCTACGAAGATGTCCCCAGAGATCCTCTAAAGTGCTCTCAAAAGAGTAATCAGAGCCGGGCTCGGTGGCTCAGCCTGTAATCCCGCGCCTTTGGGAGGCTGAGGTGAGTGGATTGCCTGAGCCCACGGGTTCGAGACCCACCTGGGCAGCGAGACCTCATCTCTACAATAAATCGAATAATCAGCCGGGCGTGGTAGCGCATGCCTGTAATTCCGGCTACTCGGAAGGCTGAGGTGGAAGGATCGCTGGAGCCCAGCAGGTCGAGGCTGCGGTGGCCGGGAGCGGCCACTGCACTCCAGTCTGGGCGACAGTTTGAGACTCCAACTCAAAAAAAAAAAAGAGTAATCAGTTCCCTTTTGGGGCTGGTGGTGAGTAGGAGGGTGGGGCAAGAGGAGATGAGGGGTCAGGCGACCTCTTCCAACCAGCAGTATTGAGGGAGTTTCTTCACTGAAGTTTGGCTGCTCTCATTAAATGAGAGCACTTAAATAAAATAATAATATTAATAATAATAATAGGCCGGGCTTGGTGGCTCAGCCTGTAATCCCAGCACTTTGGGAGGCTGAGGTGAGTGGATTGCCTGAGCCTGCGGGTTCGAGATCCACCTGGGCAACTTGGCGAGACCTCATCTCTACAATAAATCAAAAATTAGCCGGGCATGGTAGTGTCCGCCTGTAGTTCCGGCTACTTGGAAGGCTGAGGTGGAAGGATCGCCAGAGTCCAGCAGGTCGAGGCTGTGGCAGCCGGGAGCAGCCACTGCACTCCAGTCTGGGTGACAGAGTGAGACTCCAACTCAATAATAATAATAATAATAATAATAATAATTTTAAAAAATACTAAGTTAAACTCTGCCCATGGAAACAAGAATGGTAGCGCCCTGGTCCTTTCATTTCATTCCTTCCACCTTCCCTGCCATCCATCTGCTCATCCATGCAGTTATTCTTTGGTGCAGTTGTGCATTTATTAGGCTCTGACTCTCATGGCCGCCCTCATGAGAGCTTCCTGTGGCTCACCCAGCAGTCACAGCCGCAGCTAAGAACAGGAGCCCTGGCGCCTCTCCTCGGGGCAAACCTGGCTAAAAGCAGCAGCTTGGCCTCTTTGGTTTGCCCCCTCCCAGTGTCCCTCCCTTTTAATCTGGGCCAGTGTCCTCAGACGTGGTGAGGATGGTGATTTCCTAGAGCATGCCTATTATTTTGTTTCCATATTCGGCCCACCTGGATGCCATGTGTTTAATTTCAAGGAAACATTGGGCCCTGTTTTTTTTCTGATTCTCAGAAACAGGTCCTCCCAGAGCCACCTCTGGGTCTTCCCCTGCCACACACAGCTCTGGTTACACCCATGCCGCCTCCTCAGAGGGGCCCGGCATGACTCCCTGTGGGTCCCTGTGTGCATTAGGGACTGAGTCGGGGTGGTCAAGAGCCTTTCTTGCTCTTTTCCAGTGACAACAGGTGGCAGAGGGAGAGCGGGAGGCCAAGAGCACACAGCCCCCTGAGTTCTTCCTGGTTCTCGTCCTGACTGTGCCAGGAATTCACTTGCTTGCAAACCCCAGGCAAACAGCTTTGCCTTTCTCTTCCTTATGCTCTTATGTGCCTCTAGGGACAGGGCTAAAGAAAGGGCCATTAGAGACAAAATGAGGCCACATTTTATTCTCTCTATTATTATTTTTGTATTATTATTTTTTGAGTTGGAGTCTCACTCCTTCGCTCAGGCTGGAGTTCAGTGGCATGCACGCTCATGGCTACCCCAGCATCAACCCGCTGGGCTCCGATGATCCTTCCACCTCAGCCTTCCAAGTAACTGGAATCACAGGTGCACGCTACCACACCCAGTTATTTTTTATTGTACAGACAAGGTCTTGCCAAGTTGCCCGGGCTGATCTTAAAACCACAGACTTAGGCAATCCACTCACCTCGGCCTCCCAAAGTGCTGAGATTACAGGCTGAGTCACCAAGCCCAGCCTGTATTATTATTATTTTTTAACTGGAGTCTCACTCTGTTGCCCAGGCTGGAGTGCACTGGCACAATCCTGGCTCACCATAGCCTTGACATCCTGGGTTTAAGCAATCCTTCCACCTCAGCCCCCCAAGGGGCTGGGACTACAGGCGTGAACCACCACACTGAGTTAAATTTTTTTTGTAGAAATGAGGTCTTACTCTATCACCTAAGATAATCTTGAACTTCTGGGCTCAAGCAATTTTCCTGCCTCAGCCTCCCAAAGTGCTGAGATTGCAGGCATGAGCCACCATTCCTGGCTGACGTCACATTTTAAAAGATCCCCAGTCCTAGCTGGGTACAGTGGCTCACATTTGTAATTCCAGCAATTTGGGAGGTGGAGGTGAGGGGATTGCCTGAGCCCGGGAGTTTGAGACCAGCCTGAGCAACTTGGCAAGACTTTGTCTCTACAATGAATCAAAAAAATTAGTCGGGTGTGGTGGTGCGTGCCTGTGGTTCCAGCTTCTTGGAAGGCTGAGATGTAAGGATCACCTGAACCCAGCAGGTCGAGGCTGCGGTGCTGTGAGCGTGCCACACTCCAACCTGGGTGACAGAGTGAGACTCTAACTCAAAAAAAAAAAGAAAAGCTGGGCTCGGTGGCTCAGCCTGTAATCCCACGCTTTGGGAGGCTGAAGTGAGTGGATTGCCTGAGCCTGCAGGTTCGAGACCTACCTGGGCAACTTGGCAAGACCTCATCTCTACAATAAGTCAAAAATTAGCCGGGTGTGGTAGCGCATGCCTGTAGTTCCAGCTACTTGGAAGGCTGAGGCGGAAGGATCGCCGGAGTCCAGCAGGT
>NW_007253418.1:306951-313366 GCF_000164805.1 Carlito syrichta
GTTCCAGCTACTTGGAAGGCTGAGGCGGAAGGATCGCCGGAGTCCAGCAGGTCCAGGCTGCAGTGGCCGGGAGCGGCCACTGCACTCCAGTCTGGGTGAGAGTGAGACTCCAACTCAAAAAAAAAAAAAAAGATCCCATTCGTATCTAAAAATTAATTATTATGGTTGATAGATTGGTTTATTTTTTTGAGTTGTAGTCTCACTCTGTCGCCCAGGCTGTGGTACAGTGGCGTGCTCACAGCCACCCCAGCGTTGACTTGCTGGGCTCCGGCAAGCCTTCTGTCTCAGCCTTCCCAGTAGCAGGAACTACAGGCAAGCACTACTGGCTAATTTTTTATTTATTTATGTAGAGATGAGTTCTTGCCAAATTGCCTGGGCTGGCCTCGAACCCGTGGGCTCAGGCAATGCACTTGCCTCGGCCTCCTAGATAGATTGTTCAGGGATAAAAAAAGAGTCCTAGTGATTCAGATGGCTGACTCCTACCTTGCTTAATGCTTTAATGTGGCCGTCAAATAAGATGAACCACCTCCATGATCTGAGGCTGGAGGTTCATGCTCAGACAGCTCTAGAAGAGGTTGAGAAACTGGGAGTCTGTCACATATCAAATTCATGAAACTCGCAGGTTAAGTACTTAGAGAGATTGCTGTTGGCCGGGCACGGTGGCTCAGCCTATAATCCCAGCACTTTGGGAGGCCGAGGCGAGAAGATTGCCTGAAACCAGGGGTTTGAGACCAGTCTGGGCAACTTGGTGAGACCTCATCTCTACAATAAATCACCAAAAAACTAACCAGGCATTGTGGCATGTGTCTACAGGTCCAGCTACTTGGAAGGCTGAGGTAGAAGGATCACCTGAACTCGGCAGGTCGAGGCTGTGGTGGCAGTGAGCATGCCACTGCACTCCAGCATGGTTGACAAGAGTGAGACTCCAACTCAAAAAAAAAAAAGAGAGATTGCTGTTGGTGCCTATGGTTGTAAAAAGGCAACATGGTCTCAAAATTTTTAGCAACAATGTCTTAAGAGGTACCCATGTGCTACTAACCATCCGCATAGGCAAGCTTTTTGTGATTCCTTGCCTCTTTGTGTATACATCTGTCTCTTCCTGTATCGATCTCACTTCATTTATCTTTGACTGACTTTGCCTTTTTAGTTCCATTTCCCCTGATAACGCTCCCTTGAGATGATCATAAACCCCAAACAAGCTTAAAACAACAGCAAGTCAAGCTTCATTGTTATCCCCTGTGCTTATTGACAGAATTTTAAATGTTATTGTAGTGGGAACACAGAGAGGCTGTGACACCAAGGCTGTTTTAGGAAGTAGCAGGTTTATTTATTAGTGCCGGAGCGACTCAGCGGGCTAAGGCTCCCAGGCTGAGCACTCTGGGGAGGGAGGAGAGGGGTCTTATACCTTTGTTTCAGTAAGGGAGAGGGGTCAGGTTGAGTGATTATACATCTTCTTTGGAATTCACAAAGTTGTACTCAGCAAATGGTCTCCAGGATGTATAAAACAAGCAGGGGTTGTAAACTTCACAACCCCTTCACAAGCAGGGGTTGCTGACTTCACCAAGACTTCACCAAGACTTCACCAAGAGTGAATTGGCCACTATTTTGCATCTCCAAGAAAACCATCCTCGGCTATTTGGTTTTCTTAAGCAAAACCTCTCTGGCAGGTTTTCAGAGCTTGCTGATTGATTTTCAAAAGGAATACTTTTAACCGTTAACAGCCCCTCTCTGCCACACTATGTTCTTATTTTTAAGTCAGATGGATAGAATATTTAAAAGTAATTCTATTTTTGAGACACCGGGTCTCGAACCCACGGGCTCAGGCAATCCACTCACCTCAGCCTCCCAAAGGCATGGGATTACAGGCTGAGTCACCGAGCCCAGTTGGAGGAAAGATTTTTAGAAACAGCTGGCCTGAGCCTGCCTGAGCAAATTGGCGAGACCTCATCTCTACAATAAATCAAAAAATCAGCCGGGCGTGGTAGCACATGACTGTAATTCCGGCTACTTGGAAGGCTGAGGTGGAAGGATCGCCGGAGCCCAGCAGGTCGAGGCTGCGGTGGCCGGGAGCGGCCTCGAGTGAGACTCCAACTCAAAAAGAAAAAAAGAAACAGCTGGGAAAAAATGCACTGTCTCTACCTCCAAGGCTTCAGCAGCTACCCTTAGCCATCTCTAAAAGCTTTCTTCTTCCCTCTCCTGGTGCCTTGGCTGAGCTCCCTGCTCCCCTCTCCAACACCCTCCCACATCTGCCTGCTCAGTGATGTGGTCTGGGAGGGGCTGACCCTAGACCCTGTCATGGGAAAACTTGCTCGAGCCCTTTCTCCTTGCAGGCCTGTCAGGAGCGGATGTGATGTTGTAGCAGGAAGACAGAGAGATCGTGACACCGAGACTATCATAGAAAGTGGCACTTTATTACGCCTCCGAGCACTGGCTCAGCGGGCTAACGGGGCTAACGCTTCCAGTTCGAGCACCGCAGAATGGGAGAAGTGGGGTCTTATAACTTCATTTAGGTAAGGGAGGGGGGTCGTTCTGAGCGATTACACATTCTCTTTGGAATTTACACGGTGGTGTTCAGAAAAATCAGATTTTTCTTTTTCTTTTTTTTGTTTTTGAGTTGGAGTCTCACTCTGTCGCCCAGACTGGAGTGCAGTGGCCGCTCCCGGTCACCGCAGCCTCAGCCTTCCAAGTAGCTGGAACTACAGGCGCGCGCTACCACGCCCGGCTCATTTTTTTTTTTTTTTTTTTTTTTTATTGTAGGGATGAGGTCTCACCTGCCCAGGCGGGTCTTGAACCCGCGGGCTCAGGCAATCCACTCACCTCAGCCTCCCAAAGCGCGGGATTACAGGCTGAGCCACTGAGCCCAGCTAACCATCAATTTTAAAAGAGGGACTTTGGATAAGTCTGTGAATTAGTTACTCTTTTGCATTTCCATGAAGCCATCAGTCTCTAGCCATTTGGCCGTTTCAAACAAAACCAGCCTAGCGTGTCTTTAAAGCTTGCAGCTCAACTTTCAAAACCACAGGGTTAGTGGGAGACAATTTGTCATCCCAGGTGATTGCCATGGGGCCAACTGCTGACCCCGAAGCAGCTACTCATGTGTTTCTGCGTTCATTCACTCAATCATACAAGAAATATATATTTGAGCATTTTCCACAATGCGGGGAGCAGACAAGCACTGTCACTGTAGCAGGCCTTGAGTAAAGGCCCAAGCGAAGGCAAGGTCTCACTTAATGGCCCCAAGCTCGTAGGCAAGTTCTGGCTTGGACCTCTGCATCCTAGCCCAAGGCAGGCTGTGAGGGATGCAGCCTGCTACACGAAACGGTGTCTCACATGCCCACACATCTGGGTGCACACGGCATAAATAAAGCCTTAGCCACAACAAGATAACTGTGAAACAACTCGCCTTTAGGTGGCAACAAATTTCGTTATGGCTCCCTCACAGACTTTGAATTCCTGCCAACTTTCTTTGAGCTTAATTATAAAATAAACATGTTGGTCTGGGGTGGGAGTGTGAGCCACCGGGGCATGGTGGTAACAGCAGAGTTTATGCCAGGCCTTCTGAGGCACTGGGCTCAGCGATTGCAGGACTTCCTTGGACGTGGTGCCCTGCTCTCTTCTGGACCCACGGCAGACTCTGAGATGCAGAGTCAGCCGGCAACACGAGTGGCCGGGGACCAGGGTATGTGGAGCAAGACACCGGGGCAGAGGACAGGCTTCAATGGCAGGGGTCCTGGTCCTGGTCCAGCCCCCCAGCAGCTGTCCTGCCTGACTGCTCCCTCACTGTCTCTCATGGCCAATGAGTCTGGACATCCTATTTCTCCACTCGTCCAGTCTGCAGATGTGTCCCGAGCCTCTAGATGTGACAGCCCCTCTCTGTTGTCCTTCAGCAGTGATGAAAAGGGTCTTCCATCCTCCTGGAGTAGACAGACGAGAAGGACATAACAACTGACGTGGTGCATTTCAGTAGGACCCAAAGCGGGACCGGAGGGCTAGGAGTGACCAGCGGCAGGGGAGTACTTTTGAATGGGTAGGGGAAGGTCAGAGAAGGCCTCTCTGAGCAGGTAACATTTGAACAGGGGTCCCAAGGAAATGAAGGAGCCCTGTGGATAGTGGGGGAAGGCAGCGGAATGAGGGAGGAGGGGAGGGTGACAGCAATGAGTAGAGAAGTGTAGGCAGCACCGCGAGTCCTGTCTCTACAAAAAATAAAAAAATTAGCCGGGCATGGTGAGGTGCACCTGTACTCGCACTACTCGGGAGGCTAAGGCGGAAGGATCACCTGAGCCCTGGAGGTGAAGGCTGCGGTGAGCTGTGATTGCGTCACTGCGTTCCAGCCTGGGCAACAGAGTGAGACCTGAATAAAAAAAAAAAAAAAAAGAAAGAAAGAAAGAAAAGAAAAAAGAAATGAGGACCGGAGGTAGCCAGGGCCCAGATCACACGCTACCTTGCTGGCTGTAGGGGGGACTTTGGGTTTTATTTATGGTGATGGGACATTGCTGGAGGCTTCGAAGCAGGGCAGTGATGTAATGTGATGTAAATAGAGAAGGAGTCCTTGGGACTTCTGTGCAGAGAGTGGACAGGGTGCCAGGCTGGACACCTGGAGGTGCATCAGGGAGGCTGATGCTGCCGTGTGAACTCAGTCCTGTGTTCTTGAAGGATATTTTCTTTTTTTTTTTTTGAGTTGGAGTCTCACTCTGTCACCCAGGCTGGAATGCAGTGGCACGCTCATGACCACTGTAATCCTTCTGCCTCAGTCTTCCAAGTAGCTGAAACCACAGGCATGTGCCACTACACTTGGCTAATTTTTAAAAAAAAATTTATTGCAGAGACGAGGTCTCACCAAGTTGCCCAGGCTGGTCTAGAACCCTTGGGTTCAGGCAATCCTCTCGCCTCTGCCTCCCAAAGTGCTGGGATTATAGGCGTGAGCCATCGTGCCCGGCATTCTTTTTTTTTTTTTTTTTAAGTTGGAGTCTCACTCTGTCGCCCAGACTGGAGTGCAGTGGCTGCTCCCGGCCACCGCAGCCTCACCCGCTGGGCTCCGGTGATCCTTCCGCCTCAGCCTTCCGAGTAGCCGGAATTACAGGCATGTGCTACCACGCCCGGTTGATTTTTTGATTTATTGTAGAGATGAGGTCTCGCTGCCCAGGCGGGTCTCGAACCCGCGGGCTCAGGCAATCCACTCACCTCAGCCTCCCAAAGGTGCAGGATTACAGGCTGAACCACCGAGCCCAGCGTTTTTTTTTTTTTTTTAAGAGATGAGGTCTCACTGCGTTACTCCCGCTGGTCTCAAACTCCTGGCTCAAGCAATCCTCCCACCGCTGCCTCCCAAAGCATTAGGATTACTGGCATGAATCACTGCACCTAACCTGTCACATGTTCTCAGCCAGACTTCAGAGAGTTTATACTCTTATAAGTTGGGGAATTTGTATGTGTATAAGTGTGTGTGTGTTCATATATTTGTACATGGGGCATATATGTGGTGTGTGTGTGTCCATATTTTCATGAAACTTTAACCTGATTTTAGCATTCCCTTCAATAATAAATGTAAGCAACAAACAAACAATAATATGAGCAGCGCCTGGGACTTTGTCACCACTAGAAATCACAGCTGTAGCCAGGTGCGGTGGCTCACGCCTGTAATCCCAGCACTTTGGGAGGCAAAGGTGAGAAGATTGTCCGAGCCCAGGGGTTCAAGACCAGCCTGGGCAATTTGGAGAGACCTCATCTCTACAGTAAAAATAAATAAAATATTAGCTGGGCATGGTGGTGTGCGACTGTGGTTCTAGCTACTTGGAAGGCTGAGGTAGAAGGATTGCCTGGGCCTAGAAGGTGAAGACTGTGGTGGCCATGAGTGTGCCACTGCACTCCAGCATGGGCGACAGAGTGAGACTCCAACTCAAAAAAAATAAAAGAAATTACAACTGTTTTTATGTCACATTATATCCAGTCTTTTTGTTTTTTGAGTTGGAGTCTCACTCTGTTGCCCAGACTGGAGTACAGTTGTGGCAGGATGCAGCAAATGCTCAAATATATTTCTTGTATGATTGAGTGAATAAACATAGAAACACATGTAGCTGATTCGGGATCAGCAGTTGGCCTCACCTGGGCTGCCACTAGCCCAGTGGCAAGAAGGAGGGGCTAATAGCAGTTAAAGGTATTTCCTTTTGAAAGGCAAGTTGCAATTTTAAAAACCCACCAGGCTCAGGGCAGGTTTTGTTTAAGAAAGGCCAAATGAGCCGGCTCGGTGGCTCAGCCTGTAATCCCGCACCTTTGGGAGGCTGAGGTGAGTGGATTGCCTGAGCCCGCGGTTTCGAGAGCTCATCTCTACAATAAATAAAAAAATTAGCCGGGCGTGGTAGCATGCGCCTATAGTTCCAGCTACTTGGAAGGCTGAGGCGGAAGGATCGCTGGAGCCGAG
>NW_007253418.1:313438-325158 GCF_000164805.1 Carlito syrichta
AAAAAAAAAAAAAAAAAAAAAAAAAAAGAAAGGCCAAATGGCCCAGAGACTGGTTATTTCATGGAAATGGAAAAGAGTCTTACCTAAAACCCCCCTTCTGAAGTTAATGGTTTACAAGACTGCAGTTCCTAGAAACCATTTGTTCTTTAAAAAATCTGATTTTGCTAAGTACAACCTTGTAAGATTCCAAAGGAAGTATGTAATCACTCAACACGACCCCCGCTCCCTTACCTAAACAAGGGTATAAAGACCCCACATCTCCTGTTCTGAGGCGCTCGATTTGGATGCATTAGATTCTCGGGCCCACTGTGCTAGTCAGTGTAATAAAGTGCCACTTCCTATAATAGTCTCCGTGTCATGATTCTCATAATTTTCCTGCTACATTTCTGGTGCATTGGCTGGGAAATGGAGATTGGAGATGGTGTGTTCCACCTCCTTTGTCATCAGGGTACGACCTCCAGGGCAACGGGAAGGGCAATCTCGCCTTTTGATCCGTAGGAGGGAGGCCCCTCCCATTGCACTGAAGCTCGGACCACAAAAGCACAACAGGAACCCAAGAGGCAAGGAACGGGCATAAGGGCGACCACCTGACAGAAAGGACAGAAAGACCACTCAATGCCTTTGCATAGACCTGCCAATGGATGGCAGAAGGGGAGCTTCATCACCTGCCAGGGCCCAGTAGTAATCTTCCAACCTGAAGGAAAGGGCTGAAAGGCAGTGGAGGGAAACACTGTCTGAAGATGAACCCGTAGGCTCCTAGGATTAGGGCGGAGAGTTGATGAATGTGCTGTGTGCTTGTGTGTGAATGAGACAGACGCGGGAAGGCTCCGCATAGTTAGTCTGCGTTGGGGGTGTACCAACCTACCAATTGCTAAGAGGTGTCTTAAGATATCTTCACGAGGAGTATGACCGGAGGGGGACAAAGCGGATGTTTCCCATACCCCTCATTCACTTATTTGTGTGTGTCTGTCACTTTAAATCTGCTAAAAAGCTGGTTGAGTTATTATGCTTTGTTTGATGGGACATGTGATCTTTTAAAACTTGATTGGCGCATATTTCCTTATGTCATTTTATGTCTCCCTTTATTTGTGTGGTGTTTTCTCCCAACCCATTGGCGCTGTTAAAATTTCTGCCTTTTGTTGTTAAGGTTGTGGGAAAATTGCTGTTGCATATGAGAAGTGTTACCGGTTATCTTAAATTCTTTCCGGGGACCATGTCCCCTCCCTTCCTTAGCCTGTGTTCTCCTTCATAAATTCTGAAGGAGCTCATTCTAATCCACCTGTAAAGAAACGGAGAAGTGTCTCTCATATGCTACTTAGCCTTTTGCTAACTCAGTGCAAGTTAATGCTAGCCTTGGAAAAAAAGAAAATAATTTTGTAATCTTTCTCTGGCAACTAAGGGAATGAATAGGCTGTTTTCGTTTTCAAATGCTAAAAGCCAGGTTAGTTGAAAGTAAGTCCGTTTCTAAAGTTTTAGGCCTTGCCTAAGATCGTGATCAACTGTGTATCCCTATAAAACTGTTGGGAAGTCTCTTAGAGTCTTGTGATGTATGCTGAGTCCCTACTTTATATTGCAATGCTAAGTAACA
Source organism: Carlito syrichta (assembly GCF_000164805.1). NCBI lineage: Eukaryota > Metazoa > Chordata > Mammalia > Primates > Tarsiidae > Carlito > Carlito syrichta. Next base: position 315,027 of record NW_007253418.1, read on the forward strand.
CTAATGCTTGCGTTTTTGGGCTATGCTCATTTAATTGTCCACGTCTTACACTAAGGCTGCTGTTTAGTAATTCATGAGGATTTTTGACAATTTTGCCTGTTCATAATCAGGAATAAGTAGGACAGATCATCTTACATCTACGTGGTCTGTTCACTCTAAAAAGGTTTTGTACCAGGCCATTTTTGTAGACATCATTGGAAAGTCGTGGAAAAAAAAAAAGGGCTTCAAGAAAAGCTGAGAACACTCAGTCTGGGAGAAGCCATCAGGGTTCCAGGAATTCCTGGCATTGCTGTTTATTTACTTTATTTAGTTATTTGTTCGTTTTAAAAATTTACTTTATTTAGTTATTTGTTTGTTTTAAAAATTCTCCTTTGAGAAATAAATTGCAAGTATTCAGAGCAAATTCTGGGTTTTCAAGAAACGTGACCAAGAGAGTGTGTAGTGGTCTGTGTCCTTGGATACTCTGATAGGACAGATTTTGAATAATTGGAGCAAATTAAAATTACATGGTTTAATAATAATATAAGTGCCTTATTAAAAAAATTAAATTTGAACTCACTACAAGTAAGCAGATAATAAAATTTGGAAAAGAACAAAACTATCTGGCAATTAAATTCACTTTGTAGACCTAAGGAAAAATAAAACGGTCAAAAGTTCTGTATGCAGAGGCATTATAAAATTTATTTCACTACTTTGCAAACAAGATTATATCCTATAGAATATTAAATGCCAAACTCCAGAGGCTAACTCAGGACAGGAATACCAAACTCCCAATTATAGAAAGCCTCTAAAGTTCTTAGAAACTGAAACATTAAGAAAGAAAGAAAAAAAGGAGAAGAACTCCAAAATGAGCACCAGCCAGAGGAAAGGTAAACAAATTGGCAGTTGCCACTAAAGGCAAACGCTCCAGCCACCCAACAGAGGCCTGATAAGGATAAACCTGCTAAGGGAATGGTATCAGCTGCTATGAATGTGGTCAATCTGGGCACCTAAAGCACAATTGTTCTTAACGGCCTAAGCCCCCAGAACCTTGTCCAATACCTGGACTAAAAAGTCACTGAAAGAAATGGTGTGGCCTCTCCCAAAGGGGGGAGGAAACACCTAGCTCGGTGATGGTGGCTGTTGACTGAAGGGGGAGGGACACAACCCAGAGCAGCACTCTGTATGCCATCCACCCAGAGAATCCTTGGGGCTATATAAATGTGGCTGGGGTCCAAATAAATTTCTTTTTTTTTTGAGTTGGAGTCTCACTCTGTCGCCCAGACTGGAGTGCAGTGGCCACTCCCGGCCACCGCAGCCTCGACCTGCTGGGCTCCGGCGATCCTTCTGCCTCAGCCTTCCAAGTAGCTGGAACTACAGGTGCGCGCTACCATGCCCGGCTGATTTTTGATTTATTGTAGAGATAGGTCTCGCTGCCCAGGCGGGTCTTGAACCCGCAGGCTCAGGCAATCCACTCACCTCAGCCTCCCAAGGCGTGGGATTACAGGCTGAGCCACTGAGCTCGGCTCAAATTAATTTCTTAATTAATACTGAGGCTAGGTTTTTAGCCCTTGTGCTCATACTGAACTTCTTCCTCCTAAAACCTGCTCTCCAGTGGAATTAAAGGTGTCCCAAAAACTAAATGTTTCACCTAATAGTTACTAAAAGGTAAATTCAAATTATGACTGTAAAAGGGTATCTATAAATAAATAAAAAGGAAAGCAAAAGGCAAAGGCAAAATGTAAAAAGGTTGTTGGTATACAAATAAGGTTTTAGCAAGAAAACAAAAAAGAAAGGAATATAAAATATATATATTTTTTTATCTAAGAGGAAATCTTATATGGTACATTTCTGTCCTATAATAAAGTAGATAGTTATGAAAATTTTTTAAAAGGGGGTAGAGAACAAAAATAAAATGGTATAAGCACGTTAAAAATGGTATAAGGAAAGTTTAAGAAAAATATACATACAAAAGAAATTCTATAAACAATCTAGGCATAATAAAGTCTCTTCTGGATGCAAGTCTCCAAACATTTTTGGATTTCTCTTCAAATTTTATATAGAATTTACTTAAATGCCTAGTTCAAACTATAGTCTAAAACAATCTGTCAGGCTACCATTATAATCCAGAAATACAAAAGCTGGTACTTGTAATAAAGCCACAGAATTTAAAGTTTATCATTTAAGTTATGCTAATAACTTCAGGCCTTGTAGCTTTTGTACAAAAGTTAATCAGCCACTGCCTACAATTGTCAAAATGTAGGCCTGACTTTATTCTTTTTATTGAGCTAGAATCCAGTAATTTCATGCCCACATAATGGTCGTGCAAAAATTCCAGCCAGTGCCTGCAAATAATGCCACTGCTGAAACAAATCTGAACGCCTCAAGTCAGGTAGGGAGAGATTTTTGATCTCTGGCTAGGTAAACTGCACCCATTACCAGCTCTGAAGAAATTACAGAAGATGGACCTTCACTCCTCAGCACCCCAAATGATTATGGGATTGAAAAATCTCTAAAGAATAAATAATTGAGGCAGGGTAGCTAGCACAGGCTAGACATAAATAAATCTCCTATAGGTAGGTTTTAAAAGGCGTTCAAACGTTTCTACTGCAGGCCAAGTGGCAACCTATCCCACCCCTTGGCAAATCCAGGGAAAACTCCATCAGATGTAAAACTAGGACAGTACAATCTTTCAATTTGCGGGTTAGCATAATAATCACTAAAAATCCTTTGGAGACATGAGTAAACTAAACATAGGTATTTGGTATTGCGTCACTCAGGATCCAAGTCCCTGATATGGAATTTGTTAAACCTTTGAAATTGTTTAATGGTAGGCCTTTTTCCTACACCTCTGAAGGAAAGGGGGGGGCACAAACATAAATGCTCATAAGAAAATGTGTTGTCTATTTGGGACAAATTTTAATCAGTTTGTAAGTTTATTTCCCTAGACACTTCTTGGACCAGAAGAAACTCAAACATCCAAGGGGAGTAAGTGCTGCTAAAAATTGAAGAAAGGAAGGACCCAATCAACAACAGTAAGAAAAGGAAAAAGAACCCTAAGGGTGGTCCTGTTCCTATACTAGTCTAGAGAATTTAAATACCTAACTTCTCTATCATGATAAAACTCCTCTATAAAGTCTCAAAGGGGGGATGAACAAAAGCCCCTGCTATGGGGAAAGGCCCAGAAACAGGCCTTTGAATAAAGTAAACAGGCTTCTCGCCTTTTGAAATTCTTTATGGGTGGCCACCCCCTTTTGTTAAGGGCATACAGGAAAACTTAAAGGAATTAGGAAGTCTTGCCCTAAAACAACAAATGCAAGCCTTAGGTTCAGTCCTAAATGCCATCCATTGTCAAGTCAGAGAACGATGGCCAATTAGTTTAACTACCGATGCTCATTATTTTAAGCCAGGTGATATGGTATGGGTGAAAGAGTGAAATGTACAACCCCTAAAGCCCCTCTGGAGGGGGCCATTCATTATTCTTTTATCTACCCTGACCCAAAGTAGCCGAAGTAGTTCCTTGGATCCATTTAGCAGAATTAAGCCGGCTTCCCAGGACTGGGAGTGCACCACAGATCCAGCAGCGCCCCTTAAGCCCATTCGGAAAGTCGTGGAGCCCAATGAAGGACGTAGAACTAATTTATCCAGCCCTGCTCCAGAAGTGTGAGGATACTTTAGGCCCTGTTTCAATCACACACTGGAAGCTGATTGATCGATGCACGACAGAAGATTTGAGAATTCGTCTTAAGGACCCAGCGGACATTACTGATAAGCCTTTGTTTTGCTTTGTCAACATTTATACTTGCTAAACAGTTTGTAACTTTATTTGTTGTAGAATTAACAGTTGTCCCCACTGAGCATGTTAGAAAAAGGTTTCACTAGCATTTCTGTCCTTTCTTATGATAGGAAGTTTACTTGTGCTTTTATGTATTTCTACCTAATCTGGGTATCTACCGCTTCCCCTCTATACCCAGCATGTAAATGTATAGAAACTATCTGGCCAGACTTAAGGGTTTCCCATCATTATTCATCCCAGCCAGAAGTTTGTTATACTGATAAACATATCTGCACCCATAATGGCCAGCTATTCTTTGCTGGATTATCAAAACAAAGCTACCAGTACACTAAAGCTGGTGTCATAGCCTGTCACACCTCCGGAAGCACAAATTGGGTTTGTTGGGATTTTATTCCCACACCCAAAGCTGAAAAGCTGATTAAAGAAACTGTGCAATTAGTAGCTCCTCCAACTGCCCAACAGTCAAAACTAACGCCCTTCCCTCAATCGTGGGAAGTAGGGCAGAATCTGTTTATAAATTTGGCTAAAAATATAGCTCGGACACTGGTGTCACCAATTGTTGGGTATGTGGAGGGGCACTAATGACTAAAGAGTGGCCTTGTAAGGAAACTAATCTAAATGCTTACCAACTCCTCCAATGAAACCATTCTTTGACTGTTAGAACAGATAATGTACCCCAGAAGTGGATCCTCTCCTCAAAAGTAATTGGAAAAAACTGTTTAAGTAGAGCAAGTTCTGCTTATATTCAATGGGTAGGAGAGACTCCTTGCAAAAGAATATTATACTGGAATTCAACCCACCAGACCTGGTGGCCAACAAGGCCTGTTTGGTATTGGGCATCTGCTTATGCAACTGAATCTTCTCAATGTGCTAAAGGGCTATTTTGGATATGTGGAAGAAAGGTTGCATATGCCCAGCTCCCAGCCTTATGAAAGGCACATGGAACATAGGAATAATCCAGCCAGGATTTTTCCTTCTGCCTAACCCAAGGGGGGATGAACTAGGCATTCCTCTTTATGAAGGCCTCAAAACCCGAGGTGCTCGATCCCTCGATCAAGTTCCTAATATAGGAGGGACCCAGGTTTGGAAAGATGACGAATGGCCACCCCAGAGAATTATAAACACTTATGGCCCAGCCACATGGGCACAAGATGGGAGTCGGAAATGCTGCACGCCTATATATATATGCTAAATTGCATTATCAGGTTACAAACTGTCTTAGAAATTATAACTAATCAAACAGCCACGGTTTTTGAGCTTGTTGCTCAGCAGCAGCCCAAATGTGTGCAGCTATTTATCAAAACCGCTTAGCTTTGGACTACCTGCTGGCGGAAGAAGGAGGAGTATGTGGAAAATTTAATAGCTCTGACTGTTGTTTGCAAATAGATAATAATGATAAAGTTATAACTAATATAGCCACCAATGTTAAAAAAACTTGCCCATGTCCCAGTGCAAAAATGGCAAGGCATAAAAATCGGGAATTGGTTTGAAAACATGTTTTCGGGTCTGGGAGGATTTAAGTATATTATTGGATCTGTAGTCCTCATGGGGGGATCCTGCCTTATCCTCCCTTGCATAGCCCCAATAATTATGAACGCCATTTCTGAGTTTGTGGAAACAGTTGTTAAATGAAAAACTATGGCCCATATAATGTTGATGCACCAAATTAAGAATGATGATGCTTTAGATCCATAAAGGATCAAGCATCAAGGGGGGAATGTGGCAGGATGCGGCAAATGCTCAAATATATTTCTTGTATGATTGAGTGAATAAACACAGAAGCACATGTAGCTGATTCGGGATCACCAGTTGGCCTCACCTGGGCTGCCACTAGCCCAGCGGCAAGAAGGAGGGGTTAGTAGCAGTTAAAGGTATTTCCTTTTGAAAGGCAAGTTGCAACTTTAAAGACCCACCAGGCACCGGGCAGGTTTTGTTTAAGAAAGGCCAAATGAGCTGGGCTCGGTGGCTCAGCCTGTAATCCCGCGCCTTTGGGAGGCTGAGGTGAGTGGATTACCTGAGCCCGCAGGTTCGAGACCCGCCTGGGCAGGTGAGACCTCATCTCTACAATAAGTCAAAAAATTGGCCGGGCGTGGTACCACGCGCCTATAATTCTGGCTACTCAGAAGGCTGAGGCGGAAAGATCGCCGGAGCCCAGCAGGTCGAGGCTGCAGTGGCCAGGAGCGGCCACTGCACTCCAGTCTGGGTGACAGAGTGAGACTCCAACTAAAAAAAAAAAGAAAGGCCAAATGGCCCAGAGACTGGCTATTTCATGGAAATGGAAGAGTCTTACCTAAAACCCCGCTTCTGAAGTTGACGGTTTACAAGCCTGCAGTTCCTGGAAACCATTTGTTCTTTAAAAAATCTGATTTTGCTAAGTACAACTTTGTAAGATTCCAAAGGAAGTATGTAATCACTCAACACGACCCCTCCTCCCTTACCTAAACAAGGGTATAAAGACCCCACATCTCCTGTTCTGGGGCGCTCGATTTGGACGCATTAGATTCTCGGGCCCACTGTGCTAGTCAGTGTAATAAAGTGCCACTTCCTATAATAGTCTTGGTGTCACGATTCTCTCTATTTTTCCTGCTGCACAATGGCCGCTCCTGGCCACTGCAGCCTCGACCTGCTGGGCTCTGGCAATCCTTCCGCCTCAACCTTCCAAGTAGCTGGAACTACAGGTGCACGCTACCACACCCGATTAATTTTTTGATTTGTTGTAGAGGTGAGGTCTCATCAAGTTGCCCAGGCGGGTCTCGAACCCGCGGGCTCAGGCAATCCACTCACCTTAGCCATTACAGGCTGAGCCACCGAGCCCGGCTTATATCCAGTCTTTGTAGGTATCTAGAAATATTATTTATACTCATCACTACTTTGGAATTATAATAGTTATTAGACTTACTACCAGATCTTTGTATTGATGTGGTAATCACAAAGAACATACATTAATATTTCATAAATCTATGCTTTCAAGCATTTCAATAACTATCCATATTTCTTTTTTTTTTTTTTTGAGTTGGAGTCTCACTCTGTCACCCAGACTGGAGTGCAGTGGCCACTCCTGGTCACTGCAGCCTCGACCTGCTGGGCTCCGGCAATCCTTCCGCCTCAGCCTTCCAAGTAGCTGGGACTACAGGCGCACGCTACCACGCCTGGCTAATTTTTGATTTATTGTAGAGATGAGGTCTCGCCAAGTTGCCCAGGAGGGTCTCAAACCCGCTGGTTCAGGCAATCCACTCACCTCAGCCTCCCAAAGTGTAGGATTACAGGCTGAGCCACCGAGCCTGGCTACTATCCATATTTCAATGTGATTGGTTTCCTTTGTAATTCTCTATATTTTATTTTATTCACTTGAAACCGTTATTCTGATAAAGTGGCCCATCCATAGGTTCTTGGCCTGGAATGATATGGAAATAAGGTATGTGGTGAGAGATGGTTGGGTTCTGAAAGCATTGTGCAGGGAAAGCTGGCAGGACTAGCTGATGGAGGACAAGCTGATGGGTTATCCACATGGAGCATGAGGAAAGCGAACCTGGGACCCTGGGTCTCAGCCTGAGCAGGTGGATGAAAACTGCTGGTGTTGTAGGGAAGAGGCCAAGGGGGAGGAGCAGATTTGGGGAGTGGGAAACAGAAAGTTCCATCTGGGGCATGCTGACTGTTGGAAAATGGGGAATGACTGAGTCATTTTTATAAAGTGCCTAGCACTTACTTGGTACCGGTGATGGCTGCAATTGGCAGCCTTGAGACTGGAGCCAGGTATCAAGAGAAGGGTTGAGTAGACAGTGTTGTATAAGAATCTAGAACTCGGCCAGGTGTGGTGGCTCAAGCCTGTCATCCCAGCTTTTTGGGAGGCAGGGGGAGAGTATTGCCTGAGTCCAGGGGTTCGAGATCAGCCTGGGCAACTTGGTGAGACCTTGTCTCTACAATACATCAAAAAATTAGGACTGGATAAAAAAAATGTGGGACATATAGATGATTGAATATTATGCAGTCATAAAGAAGGACAAAATTATGAACTTTGCAGCAACTTGGATGGACTTAGAGTCTATAATACCTAGTGATCTGTCACAGAAACAAAGAACTGAGTACCACATGTTCTCACTTATAATCGGACCTTGAACAATTATAATACTATAAGAAAGGGATTGGCAGTAGTGGAAACCTGCCAGGGGAGGGGGGGCACACCTCATCAACAAGGGTACCTACGTAATGAATATTTGTATACCTAACCCTGAATTGTACCCCACCTCTTTAAAATAAAAAATTTTTGCCGGGCTCGGTGGCTCAGCCTGTAATCCCGCGCCTTGGGAGGCTGAGGTGAGTGGATTGCCTGAGCGCGTGGGTTCGAGACCCGCCCGGGCAACTTGGCGAGACCTCATCTCTACAATAAACCAAAAAATTAGCCCGGCGTGGTAGCGTACACCTGTAGTTCCAGCTACTTGGAAGGCTGAGGCGGAAGGATTGCCAGAGTCCAGCAGGTCGAGGCTACGGTGGCCAGGAGCGGCCACTGCACTCCAGTCTGGGTGACCGAATGAGATTCCAACTAAAAAAAAAACAACATTTTTTTTTTAAATTAGCTGGGTGTGGTGGCACACACCTGTAGTTCCAACTACTTGGAAAACTGAGGCAGAAGGCTTGCCTGAGCCCAGCAAGTCGAGCTGCAATGGCCATGAGCATACCACTGTACTCCAGCTTGGGCAACAGAGTGAGACTCTGACTCAAAAAAAAAAAAAAAAATCTAGAGTTCAGGGGAGGGACTGGGGTGGGAGTCATATTTGGGCATCCATCTATAGACTATTTAAAGCTGTGGGGCTGGTTGTGGTAAGTATTACTGCCCCATCTTCTGGGTAAGAAAACGGAGGCTCAGCGCAATGAAGCACATGGCCTACCATGGGCAGAGCCAGTTCTTGAAGCCTGGTCTTCTGCTTCAAGTGTTCCTACTTTGCTTTGTCAGGCTGAAAATAACCTGGTGGGATGGATCACTGCAAAGAGCAATTATTTGACAGAAGACGGGTGGTGCTAAGTGCAGCACCAGAAAGAAGAATCACATGACGCCTCCTGCCATGTTGACAAGTAGAACAGCTTTCGCTTACTTTGGACCTCTGTGCGTCTGTGGACCCCTGGTCGTTCAAGGCTGAAATTGGACTGCTCCAGCCACAACACATTTCAGGCGGAGCTGACTTTAGACAGGTGGTAATTAACCTGCACAATCAGAGATGTTCTCATACACGATCACTCATATGGATGCTAAACCTCAAACACTGTTTACCAGAAACACAAGGTGGCTAGTAATTTCATCTCAGACATGAACACCAGGAGTATTCATGACCAACATGACTGACTGAGCCTCAGTTTCCTTATCTGTGGACCAAACAGGTTCGGGGATGTCTAGTAAACATCCCTGAGGCTCTTAAATCAGGTTTCACTTTCCTCTGAACTCACTCCATCTTGTGGGATGCCCCAGAATTCCAGGGAATGTCGTGTCCAGGGAGGAGAGGGAGAGCTCCAGACAAGGGCATCTGGGCTTCTGCTTCTGCCTCCCTGCTCTCGTCTGGAGTCCATCCTCCTATATTCTGGGCCTCATTTTTTTTAAGCTCCTGAAAAAGAGAGAAAACTTCCAGAAGTGGCTGCAGAGAGAGAGAGATTTCTTGATTATAGAACACTTGTAACACAGCAGAAAAAGCCCAGATGAATCCTTTACCTGAATCATACCATAAAAATATTTCTCAAGTATTTTGTATCTCACACACCGTGGACATCTGCATAGAGGTAAAATGTGATGTGGTGGAAAGAATGTGGGCTTTGTTGGCGGGAGACCTGGCCCCAATCTCAGCATGGCCACTTTCTGTGTGACTCGGGGCAAGTTACCAATTATAGCTACTGCTGGCTGCCTACTCTGTGCCCAATGCTTTATAGAAATTATAGAAAAAGAGCTTATAGAAAAACTTTCTGGCCTGATGCAGTGGCTCACATGTGTAATCCCCACAATTTTGGAGGCTGAGGTGGAGATAGTTTGAGGCCAGAAGCTCCAGAGCAGTCTGGGTGAGACCCTGTCTCTACAAAAAAAATTTTGATTAAAACAAAAAAATGATTTATTCCCCAATACAGTAATCATTCCCCATCTTACAGATGAGGAGACAGACTGAGTACAGGTTTCCAGTTGGCAGGTGTCAGGGCTAGCATTCAGACATGGGACATTGGGCTGGTTTCAAGAGCCCTCTTCTGTATACTTGCAGTCTGAAATGCATGCGAAGCACCTGGGCCATAATAGTTGCTTTAGAAACACCAGCTTGCTCTCTCTTTTGTTTTTTTTTTTGAGTTGGAGTCTCACTCTGTCGCCCAGACTGGAGTGCAGCGGCC
>NW_007253418.1:325346-350752 GCF_000164805.1 Carlito syrichta
ACTCACCTCAGCCTCCCAAAGGTGTGGGATTACAGGCTGAGCCACCGAGCCCGGCTCTCATTTTTTTTTTAAGCAGATTAACAGACTGGCACTGAAGATTCTCTCTCTCCCTCTCCTGCCTTCAGTTTCGCAATTCTCCCCAGAGCCACTGAGAAATCTCAGTTGGAAGGCAACACCCCTCTCAGCTGGAAAAAAACGCCCCAAGTCCTTCATCCAGGAATCAGCCTTGTAGCAGGAAGCTGCAGGGCTGAGCCACACCCTTGATGTGCAAGCCTGTGGGACGAGCCTTTTCTGGTGATTGTCGGTCAGCTCCTACCCACTGAGCGCTTACTAGGTTCCAACTGCTGCAGCTGTGTTTTGCTTTTTCTCACTTCATCCTCAGAAAAAGCCTTGGAGGTGAATATGGTTGACAGCTCCATTTCAGAGGCAAGCACCCTGAGTCTCAGATCGGGCCTGTCACTTTCCTAGGCCACACAACTCGCCAGGAGCAAAGTCAGAATTAGAAGTCAGGTTGGTCTTGCTCCTAAATTATTCACATCTCTTAGAAAATAAAGATTTCTGGCCGGGCTCATTGGCTCAGCCTGTAATCCCAGCACTTTGGGAGGCCAAAGTGAGTGGATTGCCTGAGCCCGCAGGTTCAAGAACCACCCGGGTAACTTGGAGAGACCACGTCTCTACAATAAATCAAAAATTAGCCAGGCATGGTAGTGCACGCCTATAGTTTGGCTACTTGGAAGGCTAAGGCAGAAGGATCGCCGGAGCCCAGCAGTTCAGCGCTGGGGTGGCCATGAGTGTACCACTGCACTCCAGTCTGGGAGACAGAGTGAGACTCCAACTCAAAAAAGAAAGAAAGAAACATTTATTTGGGCACACGGGGACTTGCCCACCTGCTCCCAACTGTCTCCTTTGCTCTCCCCCACAACTCAGTAAAACAAAAACTAGCCCAAAGTAGATTATTTCTAAAATGAAGATTCCCAGGCATTTGGGAAGCCCTAGGGTTTTAAGTAACAGCCATCATCAAAGGGAAACTGTGTTGCGTGACTAAGGCCACGTGGATGGCCACACCCTCTGACTTAGTAATTGCACCCCTGGGATCACTACCAATGCTGTATTTAACATAAACAAAAACCTCCCCAAGTCTATTTATTATCAAGTTCTTTCAATATCTGAAATTTAGAAGCAACATAAATGTCCCAAATAAGGAAATGGTTGGTGAACTCCTATGCATCAACTTGAGAGGACATTAGATAGCCATTAAAATGATGATTATTTAGAATTCATAGAAATGGAGAAACATTGATTGATATACCATATATGATTAAGTGTAAAAATCCTAGTATAAGATAACATGTGTGATATGACTGCAACTAAGCAACGTATGTAAGCAAGGTCTAGAAAAGGATTTAATGAAAATGAAATTAGTGCAGTTAGGCTGGTGAAATTATAGGTACTTTTTTTTTAAAAAGCAATACCAGCTGGTCATGGTGGCTCACACCTGTAATTCCATGAGTTTGAGACCAGCCTGGGCAACACAGTGAAATCGCCTCTAAAAAAATTTTTTAAATAGCTGGGCACAGTGGCTAAATTCTATAATCCCAGCACTTTGGGAGGCCGAGGCAAGAGGATTGTCTGAGTCTAGGGTTTGAGACCAGCCTGGGCAACTTGGCAAGATCTCATCTCTACAAAAATGAAAATATTAGCCAGGCGTGATAGCACCTGCCTGTGGTTCCAGTTACTTGGAAGGCTGAGGTAAAAGGATCGCCTGAGCCCAGCGGGTTGAGGCTGTGTTGGCTGTGAGCATGCCCCTGCACTCCAGCCTGGGCAACAGAGTGAGACTCCAACTCAAAAAAAAAAAGCTGGACATAGTGGTACGTGCTTGTAGTCCCAGGTACTTGGGAGGTTAAGGCAGAAAGATTACCTGAGCCCAGGAACTCAAGGCTGTGGTGAGCCATGATTGTGCCACTGCACTCCAACCTGGGCAACAGAGTGAGACACTGACTCAACAACAAACAGACAAATTAATAAACAAAGCAATACCTGCTCATGTTAAAAACAATTCAGTCCGGGCTCAGTGGTTCAGCCTGTAATCCCAGCACTTTGAGAGGTAAAGGCGAGTGGATTGTCTGAACCCGCGGGTTCGAGACCAGCATGGGCAAGTTGGTGAGACCTCGTCTCTACAATAAAATAAAAAATTAACTGGGCACGGTAGTTCTGGCTACTTGGAAGACTGAGGTGGAAGCATCGCCGGAGCCTGCAGGTCAACACTAGGGTGGCTGTGAGTGTGCCACTGCACTCCAGCCTGGACAAAGGAGTGAGACTCCGACTCTAAAAAATAAAACAAAAAATCAAACAATACAAAAGTATGAATTTGAAAGTATTTCAACCCTCCAGTGGTAGCTCTGATTACATTTCCTTGTGCCCTTTTTTGTTCTTGTTCTCCCTGTTTTAAATACACACACACACACACACACACACACACACACACACACACGTGTGTATATATACAGTTGTTTTTTTTTAAATTTTTTTGAGTCAGAGTCTCACTCTGTTACCCAAGCTGGAGTGCAGTGGCACAATCATAACTTACTGCAGCCTCCAACTCCTGGGCTCAGGCAATCCTCCTGCCCCAGCTTACTGTGTAGCTGGAACTACAGGCATATGCCACCATGCCTGGATAAGTTTTTGATTTTTTTGTAGAGACAAGGTCTCGCTACGTTGCCCTGGCTGGTCTTGAACTCCTGGGCTCAAGAAATCCTTCCGCCTCGGCCTCCCAGAGTGCTGAGATTACAGGCATGAGCCACTGAACCCAGTTTAAACTTTTTTATAGCCTTTATAATACTGTATTTATCCTCTGCAACCTGCTTGCTTCACTCAATATCATGTTGAAGAGATGTATCCATACTGATAAAATCATTCATGCAAGTTTGCTGCAGTGTAATAGTCCTTTCTGTGAAGGTAGCAGTTCTCCTGTATGTGGCACTCGGCATTTCCCTGCACACAGACCTGGCTCCCCTGCCAGCACCCACACATGTCTGAGGGCTTTCCCTGACTGCTGGAACGTGCTCTTTTGCCATATGGAGCCGACCCAAGGGCTGGGATTTAACAGCCCCCAGTTACAGCCCTCGCCAATGACTGATGGGAGTTGGTGGATAAATACCCCAACTCTCTGGCTCCTCAGAGGTGATAACTCTGGGGCATCTCTCCGCATTGCCTTCTAGAATGTCGCAGCAGGATTAAGCTCCTGTGAGTTGTCCACAGTGGTAACTTGCTTGATCATCATCATCTCAGGCCAGGTTTTCCAGAAGCAGATGCTGAGTTGGAGTCTGGGGTACAAGAGGTTTATTATTATTATTATTATTATTTTTTTTTTTTATTTGGAGTCTCACTCTGTCACCCAGACTGGAGTGCAGTGGCCGCTCCCGGCCACTGCAGCCTCAACCTGCTGGACTCCAGTGGTCCTTCCGCCTCAGCCTTCCAAGTAGCTGGAACTACAGGCGTGCGCTACCATGCCTGGCTCATTTTTGATTTATTGTGGAGATGAGGTCTCGACAAGTTGCCCAGGCGGGTCTTGAACCTGCGGGCTCAGGCAGTTCAATCACCTCAGGCTCCCAAGGTGCGGGATTACAGGCTGAGCCACCGAGACCAGTTTATTATTATTATTATTTGAACTGGAGTCTCACTCTGTCACCCAGGTTGGAGTGCAGTGGCACACTCACAGCCACCCCAGCATTGACCCGCTGGGTTCTGGATATCCTTCCATCTCAGTCTTCCAAGTAGCCTGAACTACAGGTGTGTGCTACCATGCCAGGCTCATTTTCGATTTATTGTAGAGACAAGGTCTCACCAAATTGCTCATGTTGGTCTCAAACCCATGGGCTCAGACAGTTTACTCACCTCGGCTTCCCAAAGTGCTGGGATTACAGGCTGAGCCACCGAGCCCAGCCCCAGCTAATTTTATGATTTATTGTAGAGATGAGGTCTCACCAAATTGCTCATGTGGGTCTCGAACCCGTGGGCTCAGGCAATCCACTCACCTCAGCCTCCCAGTAATTTTTTTATTTATTGTAGAGAAGAGGTCTCTACATATACAAGTTGCCTAGGCTGGTCTCAAACCCATGGGCTCAGGCAATCCTCTTGCCTCAGTCTCCCAAAGTGCTGGGATGACAGGTATGAGCTGCTGTGCCTGACTTTGTGGGAGTTTTAAGGTAAATACTTCGAGCAGAGTTCTTGGGTCATAAGGTATGTGTGTCTTCAGCTTTATCAGATGTTTAGTTGCTCTCCAAAGAGGCTGTCTTATGCAACTTGAGATGTAAGAATATTCACAGGTTGCACAACCTAAAATAATTACTCGTTTTCCCTGACTATTTCTACCACAAAAGACTAGCATTGTTGAGCATCTCCATTTTTTTGCTGGACAGAGGCCTTCTATGGTACTAGGTTGCCACTATAAGCATGCTTTCTGGAATGTTAAGCTGTTGCAGGTTTCTGAGACTGTTAGTTTGAGGCAACGAACAAAATCACCTTAGAAGGGAAAAAAGAAGGAACTAACAGTTTGTGTCATGATGTTGGTTCTGTAGAATAAGATGGCCTTGGGGTGGTAACTACTAATCACTCAAGAATTATGTCTAGGCCAGGCTTGGTGGCTCAGCCTGTAATCCCAGCGCTTTGGGAGGCTGAGGTCAGTGGATTGCCTGAGCTCCCGGGTTCAAGACCCGCCTAGGCAACTTGGCGAGACCTCATCTCTGCAATAAATCAAAAATCAGCTGGGAGTGGTAGTGCACGCCTGTAGTTCCAGCTACTTGGAAGGCTGAGGCGGAAGGATTACCAGAGCCCAACAGGTAGAGGCTGCGGTGGCCAGGAGCGGCCATTGCACTCCAGTCTGGGTGACAGAGTGAGACTCCAACTCAAAAAAAAAAAAAGAATTATGTCTAATGGCCCCTTTTGCAGACTGAATAATACCCTCCAAATGTCTACATCCTCATTTCTGGAACCTGTGACTATGTTTTCTTACAGGGCATGCGATTAAGCTAAGGGAATTGAGATAGGAAGTTATCCTGGATTATTCTGGTGGGCCCAACGAAATCATAAGGGCCTTAGTACGGGGGAGGAAGGTGATGTGACTTAACTTCCCAGAATAAAGCTTAAGAATATTTGTATGGCTGGGCACAGTGGCTCAAGCCTATAATCCCAGCACTTTGGGAGGTTGAGGTGAGAGGATTGCCTGAGCCCTCAGGTTTGAGACCAGCCTGGGCAATATGGTGAGCCCTCATCTTTACAATAAATAAAAAAATTAGCTGGGTGTGGTAGCACACGCCTGTAGTTCTGGTTACTTGGAAAGCTGAGGCGGAAGGATCACCTGAGCCCAGCAGGTAAAGACTGCAGTGGCCAGGAGCATGCCACTGCACTCCAGCCTGGGTGACAGAATGAGACTCCAACTCAAAAAAAAAAAGAAAAGAATATTTGTATGAATACAAAAATATTCAATAGCCAATAAGGTAAAATTGACATAGGCCAGGTTCCATGGCTCAGCCTGTAATCCCAGCACTTTTGGGAGGCCGAGGTAACTGGATTGCCAGAGCCTGTGGGTTCGAGACCAGCCCAGGCAACTTGGCGAGACCTTGTCTCTACAGTAAATAAAAAAAGTTAGCCGGGCATGGTAGTGCACATATGTAGTTCCGGCTGCTTGGAAGGCGGAGGCAGAAGGATTGCCAGAGCCCAGCAGGTCGACGCTGGGATGGCCGTGATTGTGCCATGGTACTCCAGCCCGGGCGACAGAGTGAGACTCCAACTCAAAAAAAAAAAAAAATGACATTAAAAAAAAAGTACAAGGCAGGCAACCCCTTCGGGACCCCTCCCACTATGGGAGATTTTCTGTCCTTTCAATAAATCCTGCTTTCTAAAAAAAAAAAAAAAAAAGTACAAGGCATATTAAAAAAAACAGGAAAATACAATCCAAAACGAGGAGAAAAATCAATTAGTCAAAATGGACCCCAGAAATAATACTGATGATAGAATTTGTATACAACTTTTTTTTTTTTGAGTTGGAGTCTCACTCTGTTGCCCAGGTTGGAGTGCAATGGCACGTTCACTGCCACCCTAGCATTGATGTGCTGGGCTCAGGCGATCCTTCCGCCTCAGCCTTCCAAGTAGCCGAAACTACAGGCATGTGCTACCATGCCCAGCTAATTTTTTATTTATTGTAAAGATGAGGTCTCACCAAGGTACCCAGGCTGATCTTGAACCCACAGGTTTAGGCTATCCACCTTCCTTGGCCTCCCAAAGTGCTGGGATTATAGGCTGAGCCACCGAGCCCGGCCTACAACATATTTTTAAAAATTATCATGACATACTCCATATTCCAAGACGCTACAGCAAAGACTAAACATGACAAGTAGAGAAATGGAAAATATAAAATAGATCCACATTGAACTGTTGGAGATGAAAACGGCAGTATCTGAAATGAAAAATGCACTAGATAGGATTAACACCAGATTTTTACACTGCAGAAGAAAAGAATAATGAACTTGCAGACACACCAAAATTAAAATTAGAAGTCAGGTGTGGTGGCTCATGCCTATAATCTCAGCATTTTGGGAGGCCAGGGCGGGAGGATCACTTGAGCCCAGGAGTTCAAGACCAGCCTGGGCAACACAGCAAGACCTTATCTCTACAAAAAATATAAACATTAGCTGGACATGGTGGCATGTACCTGTAGTCCCAGCTACTTGAGGGGCTGAGGAGGGAGGATTGCTTGAGCCCAGGAAGTCAAAGTTGTAGTGAGTCATGATCATTCCACTGTGCTTCAGTTAGGGCAACAGAGCAAGACAGTCTAAAAAAATAAAAAAGAGCAGAGCATCAGTGAATAGTGGGATACCTTCAACTGGCCTAATATAAATGTAATTGGTGCTGATGAGCCAAAAACAATATTTAGAAGCATAGTCAAGTATGGTCTAAATTTGATGAAAACTATGAAACCACAGATCCAAGAAACTCAACAGACCCAAGCACAGAAACAGGAAGAAAACAACCCCAAGGCACATCAAAAATTGTTTAACATCAGTGATAAAGAGAAAATGAAAAGCAGGTGAGCAAAAGACAACATGTACAGACAAACAAAGATAAGGGTGACAGAAGCTTTCTCATCAAAGCAAAGCAAGCTGGAAGACAGTGGGATGACACATTTAATGTACTAAAAAGAGAGCAAGATCAAAAAAACCCCCATCAAACTAGAATTCTGTACTCAAAGAAAATATTTTTCAAAAAAAAAAGATGCAATACTTTTTAGATATACAAAAGCTGAAAGAATCCCTCACCAGTAGAATTACTCTACAAGAAATGTTATTGAAAGTCTTACAAGGCCTGGCTCACTCCTATAATCCCAGCACTTTGGGAGGCGGAGGCGAGAGGATTCCTGCACTCAAGAGTTCTAGATCAGCCTGAGCAACACGGTGAGAACCTTGTCTCCAAGATTTTTTTTTTTGTCTAAATCAAAAAAATTAGCTAGGCATAGTGGCACATACCTGTGGTTCCAACTATTTGAAAGACTGAGGCAGAAGAATCACCTGAACCCAGCGGGTCGAGGCTGCAAGCAGGTGTGAGCATGCCACTGCACTCCAGCCTGGGCGACAGAAAAGAAAGAAAAGAAAGAAAGAAAGAAAGAAAAGAAAGAAAGAAAGAAAGAAAGAAAAAGTCTTACAAGCCAGTAGGAAAAAGATACAAGATGGAAACTTGGATCTACATAAATGATAAAGAGCACCAGAAATGACAACTATGTAGATTATAGATAAGATGAAGACTTTTTTCTTCCTAGCTAAATCTTTTTAAAAGATCATTGACTTGCCCCAGAATATCATAATAAAAAATATTGATATAAAATATATATATATAAAAGATCATTGCTTAAAGCAAATATACTTTTAAAAATTATGTGAACTGGGCATGGTAGCTCACACCTATATTCCCAGCACTTTGGGAGGCCAAGGTGAGAAGATTGCCTGAGGCTGCAGGTTGGATGGAGACCAGCCTGGGCAACTTGGCGAGACCTTATCTCTACAGTAAATCAAAAAATTAGTTGGGCATGGTGGCGCATGCTTATAGTTCCAGTTTCTTGGAAGGCTGAGACGAAAGGATTGCCTGAGCCCAGTAGGTCGAGGCTGAGGTGGTCGGGAGCGTGCCACTGCACTCCAGTCTGGGTGACAGAGTGAGACTCCAACACACACACACACAAAAATTATGTGGAGCTAACTCTATGACAATAATAATACAAAGGCCAGAAGGAGAGAAATAGAAGTGTACTGTTGTAAGATTCTTTAATATGACGTGTTATAATATCACTTGAATATAAGCAGGAGTAAGTTAAAGATGAATACTATAAACCCTCAAGCAACCACTAAAATAGCACAACAGGCCGGGCTCGGTGGCTCAGCCCGTAATCCCCATACTTTGGGAAGCCGAGGTGAGTGGATTGCCTGAGCCTGCGGGTTCGAGACCCGCCTGGACAACTTGGAGAGACCTCATCTTACAATAAATCAAAAATTAGCCGGGCGTGGTAGCGTGCGCCTGTAGTTCCAGCTACTCGGAAGGCTGAGACGGAAGGATCCGCACTCCAATCTGGGCGACAGAGTGAGACTCCAATTAAAAAAAAAAAAAAAGCAAGACTCATCTGTGTGTTGTCTATAGGGAACCCACTTTAAATATAAAAACACAAATAGGTTAAAAGTGAAAGGATGGAAGAGATATACCATGCTAACACCAATCAAGACAAAACCAAATAGTTATATGAATAGCAGACAAAATAGACTTCAGAGCAAAGAATATGACTAGAGATAAGGAGGATATTTTCTTTTTTTTTTTGAGTCGGAGTCTCACTCTGTCGCCCAGACTGGAGTGCAGTGGCCGCTCCTGGCCACCGCAGGCTCGACCTAGCTGGGCTCCAGCGATCCTTCCGCCTCAGCCTTCCAAGTGGCCAGAATTACAGGCATGCGCTACCATGCCCAGCTGATTTTTTGATTTATTGTAGCGTAGAGACGAGGTCTCGCTGCCCAGGCAGGTCTTGAACCTGTGGGCTCAGGCAATCCACTCACCTCAGCCTCCCAAAGGCGCAGGATTACAGGCTGAGCCACTGAGCCCGGCTAGGAGGATATTTCTGAGTTGGAATCTCACTCTGTCACCCAGATTGGAGTGCAGTGGCATGCTCCCGGCCACCGCAGCCTCAACCTGCTGGGCTCCGGCGATCCTTCAGCCTCAGCCGTCTGAGTAGCTGGAATTACAGGCGTGCGCTACCACACCCAGCTAATTTTTGATTGATTATAGAGATGAGGTTTCACCAAATTGCCCAGGCGGGTCTCGAACCCGCAGGCTCAGGCAATCCACTCACCTCAGCCTCCCAAGGCGTAGGATTACAGGCTGAGCCACTGAGCCCGGCTGGGAGGATATTTTCAGAAAGACAAAGGGATCAGTTAATCAAGATGACATAAACCAATGGTTTATACACCTCATAACAGAGCTTTGAAAATACATGAGGCAAAAACTAATAGAACTGCAAGGAGTTATAGCAAATCCAAAGTTATTGTTAGAGATTTTTAAACCTCAATAACTGATAGAACAAAAAGGTAGAAAATCAGACCAAGTGGTTTAGTTCAACTGGAATGGAAGGTGCAGGAAGAGAGTGAGGGAAAATGAGTTAACGATCCTGGAGGGCCAGATAACAGCCTAAAACATGACAACAGAGATGAACTCAGTAACTCGGGGTGGGGGGGCAAGAGAGAGGAAGTTTTCAGTGAACACAAAGTTCTCCTGTGACTAACCATAATCAGATCAAATGATTTCCAGTTTCCGTAGTCTCAGTTATCTTCTTTGTTTTTGCATAAGCAATCTGTAAGTTTGTGCCACAGGAAGACTGTTGCTCTTTAATCACACAGAACTGGTCTGGAGCAGAGTCCCTTAAATTTGAGAAAGTCAAGCTGGATTAGTCCAGGACAGAGAGGAAATCTGCTTTTTAGTTTAATCCTAGATGCATCTCTGAGTGACACCAAGCACAGAATGCTGAAACATAAGGAAAAGATGTAAGCCACCATAGATCAGAGGATAGTAAAGAATGAACAAGGCCAGGCTCGGTGGCTCAGCCTGTAATCCCAGTACTTTGGGAGACCGAGGCAAGAGGACTGCCTGAGCCCATGGGTTTGAGACCAGCCCGGGCAACTTGGCAAGACCTGGTCTCTACAATAAATAATAAAAAAAAAATCAGCCTTGGCCGGGCTCGGTGGCTCAGCCTTGCAATCCCAGTGCTTTGGGAGGCCAAGGTGAGTGAATTGCCTGAGCCCGCGGGTTTGAGACCTGCCTGGGCAACTTGGCGAGACCTCATCTCTACAATAAATCAAAAATGAGCTGGGCATGGTAGCGCGCGCCTGTAGTTCCAGCTACTTGGAAGGCTGAGGCGGAAGGATCACTGGAGCCCAGCAGGTCACGGTTGCAGTGACTGGGAGCGGCCACTGCACTCCTGTCTGGGTGACAGAGTAAGACTCCAACTCAAAAAAAAAAAAAAAAAGAACAGAGCTACTGAGGCGATACTCCATTTGTCTCCCCATCACCTGCCCATCACCTGCCCATCATGCAACCACCCACCCACCCACCCATCTATCCATCAACCTTTTATTTATGCATTCATCCTTCATCCATTTTTCCATCCATCCATTCACTAATTTATTTAATAAATTATCATTAACACCTGGGGGGGGACTTTATCTGTGACTTCCTGACTCTTAATGTTATTCAGGAGTAACGAGACCTCATACCTCATTTTCCTTTAGGGAAAATTATCATCATGGCACACCCAGATCATCACTATACCTTGGGGGAAACTCAGGCAATAACAGATATTCTGTTACATGAATGGCTTAGCCTGTCAACTCAAGCCATTTTAGCTGAGGCATGGTGGGTGTGCCTGTAGTCCCAGGTACTTGGGAGGCTGAGGTGGGAGGATCGCTTGAGCCTAGGAGTTCAAGGCTGCTGTGAGCTAAGATTGCATCACTGCACTCCAGCCTGAAAACAAAGTGAGACTCCCATCTTGAAAAAAGGAAGGAAGGAAGGGGAAAGAAAGAAGGCAGGAAAGCCGTAAGCCTTTTCAAATCAGGTTGCCAGGAATTAGTGTAGAGAATTAGGGTAGACACATTTACATTGAAGGGAGAGAAAAGCATTCAGACAAGAGGCCCCTCTCCATAAAGGGAAACTGAGATGGGGAGTTAGTGTTCACTTCTTTCCCTCTTTTCCTCCCAGTTCTCCCCTGCTTCTGTCTCTCCTACCCTCAACCCAAGACACGATTTGGTCCTTAAGAGCCAACCAGGCTTCTAGTTGGCATATGTATGAATGTCTCTTAGAAATGCTGGAATTAACCCCACTCAAAAGGGAGTTTGGAGCCCTGAAGAGAGCATCAATTTTGGAGTCTAGACGCACCTAGATCCAAATCCTAGCTCTAACACTTACGGGTTGTATAATCTTAATGAAGTCATTGACTGTCTCCAAGTCTTGGTTTTTCTGGCTGTAACATGGGGATGAGACCAACTTGTGGGGTGGTTCAGAGAATAAACCAAATAGCACGTGTGAGTATAACACTTCTTAGGCTACAACGTTGAGTGTCCCCAAAACATCCAATTTTATTTTTCTGTAAGTTAAGTTTAAACACTATCTTGAGCTCCCTATGACGATAACAATAAAATAGTTCATTCCAAGTAAATTCAGACACTCGAGTGTGTTTCTTGGCTGTTTAAGTTTTAGACTTCCTTAAGTTAGTACTTTCCCCTCCATTTTCTTCTCCCTAAGAGTTCTCCTCTGTCTTGGGACTGCTTGGGTGTTATCTCTCTAGTGGAAGGAGACACCTGCCCTGGTTTATTTCCCAAAATATAATTCATCTTGACCAGCCTTTGGTCCAGTATATGCTGGCACCTTCTGGGACATCCACACCCCTCATCTGTTATCTGGTCATCAGGCCAAGTCTACATGAGTACCTTTTAATCCTCCTTGGAAGCTCAGACACTCCCAAGTCGCCTTAAAAAAAACAAAAAAAAAAAACTAATAAATCTACATAATTCAACGCGAAAAGGGTACCAAAAAGAAAACAGAAAATTATTTTTCTCTATCTCTCTCTCTCTTTTTATTTTTATTATTTTGGAGTAGGAGTCTCTGTAACCCAGGCTGGAGTGCAGTGGCACGCTCATGGCCACTGCAGCCTCGACCTGCTAGGCTCAGGCCATCCTTCTGCCTCAGCCTTTCCAGTAGCTGGAGCCACAGGCATGTGCCACCACGCCTGGCTAATTTTTTGATTTATTGTAGAGATGAGGTCTTGCCAAGTTGCCCAGGCTGGTCTTGAACCCCTGGACTCAGGCAATCTTCTTTCCTCTGCCTCTCAAAGTGCTGAGATCACAGGTGTGAGTCACCACGCCTGGATACTCAACCATATTTTTAAATGGTGTCCCTGCCTCCTCTGAGCAGCCACTAGAGAAGCCAGATCCCTCGGCCCGCAGATGGCACTTCACTGGAGTTGGGCAGTGCTGGGAGATGCCAGAGCTTTGGTGGGCCCGGTCAGGTTCAGATCCAGGGCACAGCTGTAGAACCAGGAAGGGGCAGTGGGAAGCAGGAGCCTGTTGAGGGGTTGTGCCCAGGGCCAGCTTGCCTTGTGGTAGCCACTGGGTCCCAAATCACCTTCCTTCAAATGGCTTGGTCTCTTACTTTCTCTTAATTTCTCTGTCAGAGACTGCAGAGAATGACCAGGCTTCTATTAAGGGTTTAGTGGCGGTCTGAAAAATGTAACTACCCTTCAGAGTATCAGCAACAAAATGGGAACATAACTTCCAAGTACTTATTTGAACAGATTACTTTTATATTTAACAATGTTCAACAGATTTTTATTGAGCACCTAATAAGTGCCAGCCATTGTGCAACACAAGAAATATGACAGTTAAAAGCAGTTTGCTTTCAAGGAGCTTGTGGTCCCATGAGAGAAAGACAATAAGCAAACTATTAAATGCAATCATACTAGAGCCCTGGTCAAGGAAACATAGTAAGTTATAGGTTACAGCTCGGTCTATGTTGCTGTTGTATTTGCCCTTTTTTTCTTTTAAAATATTAAATAAGAAAATTTGAAAATATAGAAATGTCTGGGGCAGTGCAGGGTGTTGTATGTTCCTCTGATTACTGAGCAGCCAGAAACCACACTGAGGCAAGGGGGATTTTGTCAGTTGGAGGGAAGGTAGGTAACAGATGCTTTGGCAGGCCTTGGCCTGGATGGCTTAGGGAACCATAAATGAGGGAAAAAACCCAGCATAGGAGTCTGACTGTAGTGTGCATCCTAATCACTTTCTTGGAGAACTTGTTAAAAATGATAGATTCCACTGGGGTTGGTGGCCCATACCTGTAATCCCAGCATTTTGGGAGGCGGAGGCAAGAGGACTGCCTGAGCTTGGGGGTTTGATACCACTAGCCTGGGCAACCTGGTAAGACTTCCTCTCTACAATAAATCAAACAATTAGCTGGGCATGGTGGTGTGCACCTGTGGTTCCAGCTACTTGGAAGGCTGAGGCGGACGGATCACCTGAGTCCAGCAGGTCGAGGCTGTGGTGGTCGTGAGTGTGCCACTGCACTCCAGCCTGAGTGACAGAGTGAGACTCTGATTCAAAAAAAGATTTCTGGAGTCTACCAGATTCTGGTTCTGAACATGGGATAAGGACCAAGAACAGATGCTTGGCCCATTATAGTGCCCAGTATGCTTCTGTTGAATGAATGAATTCCAAAACAGGTAATCCAAGGATCACACTCTGCTCTAGAGAAAGGGACAAGAGGACGTATTCCCCATTTCAGAGATGTTGCTAGGGGCATCAGGTATTTGGGAAAGGAGAAGGACACTCTGTTCTTTCCCTGCCCTTGTATATCCTGTGGCCTCCTCCTCTTCCTAGGAACTGTCATTCAGGATGGTAGTTGTTTTTTTTTTGAGTTGGAGTCTCACTCTGCCACCCAGACTGGAGTGCAGTTGCCACTCCCAGCCACTGCAGCCTCGACCTGCTGGGCTCCGGCGATCCTTCCGCCTCAGCCTTCCGAGTAGCTGGAACTACATGTGCACGCTACCATGCCCGGTTAATTTTTTGATTTATTGTAGAGATGAGGTCTCACCAAATTGCCCAGGCGGATCTTGAACCCGCGGACTCAGGCAATCCACTCACCTCAGCCTCCCAAAGCGCGAGATTACAGGCTGAGCCACCGAGCCCAGCTCAGGCTGGCAGTATTAACTAGTGCAGCCCTGTTAGGGGTTAAGTTGATTTTGAGAGTTGGTCTGGGAACTTAACCATGACTGTAGCTTTTTTTTTCTTTCTTTCTTTTTTTTTCTTGAACCGGTGTCTCACTCTGTCACGCAGGCTGGAGTGCAGTGGCACGCTCAAAGCTGCTGCAGCCTCAACCTGCTAGACTCAGGTGATCCTTCCACCTCAGCCTTCCAAGTAGCTGGAACCACAGAATTTTTTGATTTATTGTAGAGATGAAGTCTCACCAAGTTACCCAGGCTGGTCTCGAACCCATGAGCTCAGGCAATTCTCTCACCTTGGCTCCCAAAGTGCTGGGATTATAGGTGTGAGCCACTGTGCCTGGCCAGCATTTATTTCTATTGGAAACTAATTGAGATACAAAGATCAATCCAAGAAATGAATGTATTCTATTTATTTACGCAAAAAAAATTGTTCACTCAAAATGGGTGAACTTCATGTTACACAAATCATACCTTATTGAAACTATTTTTTTAAAGTGATGAATAGATCACAAGATTTCCAACTGTATTCCCTTGCATTTGTGAAGCACTTCATAGCCTAATGCATTTTCATTCTCATCATCCCGTGTAAGCTTTGCAATGTCCTCCTGCACAGATGTTGCAATTATTCTCATTTTCTATTAGAGCAAACTGAGGCTCACGGTTTTTGTTTTTGTTTTTTGTTTTTAGTTGGAGTCTCACTCTGTTGCCCAGGCTGGAGTCCAGTGGCAAGCTCATGGCCACCCCAGCATCACCCTGCTGGGCTCCAGTGATCCTTCCCCCTCAGCCTACAGGTAACCAGAACTATAGGTATGTGTTACCTTGCTTGGCTAATTTTTTGTTGTTGTTATTTTATTGTAGAGACGAGATCTCGCCAAGTTATCTGGGCTGGTCTCAAACTCGCGGGCCCAGGCAATCCACTCGCTTTGGCTTCCCAAAGTGCTGGGATTACAGGCTGAGCCATTGAGCCCGGCCTAGGCTCATGGTTTTTAAGTGGCTTACCTGGAAGGTTTGCAGTCCTTTCTCTGCATGATTCCCTCACCCACTAAATCTTGGGTCTGTAAACACCTTTCTCCAGGCACAACAGACTGGAATGGAAACAGAGTTCAGATACCCGTTTTTCTTGTCTGTTTGTCAATCTTGTCTTTGAGCTGATCTTCTCTCTCTGGTCACCTACTATGCTGGTTGTGTGCGCTTGGTGGGGGATCTGGGTGAAGCCCCCTGCAGAAGCTGTTTCAGCTCAGGTCCCTTTAACGATGGCAGGGGGTGGGGGAGTTACTCCTTAATTGGAACAGCGCCGGAAGTAAGTTTGGAGGAGTGAGTTGAGGCCAGGCTAGGGGATTTGAACCATATCCTGTAGGCCAATAGTTTTCATCCTTGGCTGAGCCTTAAAATCATCTATGCCCAAGTTTTTAAAAACATAGGAAGCCGGGCTCGGTGGCTCAGCCTGTAATCCCGCACCTTTGGGAGGCTGAGGTGAATGGATTGCCTGAGCCCGCGGGTTCGAGACCCGTCTGGGCAGCGAGACCTCATCTCTACAATAAATAAAAAAATCAGCTGGGCGTGGTAGCGCACGCCTGTAATTCCGGCTACTCGGAAGGCTGAGGCGGAAGGATCGCCGGAGCCCAGCAGGTCGAGGCTGTGGTGGCCGGGAGCGGCCACTACACTCCAGTCTGGGCGACAGAGTGAGACTCCAACTCAAAAAAAGAAAAAAAAAAAAAAAAATAGGAGACTGGGTGCAGTGGCCCATACCTGTAATCCCAGCACTTTGGGAGGTGGAGATGAGAGTATTGCCTGAGACAAGGGGTTTGAGACCAGTCTGGGCAACTTGATGAAACCTCATCTCTACAATAAATCAAAAAATTAACCGGAAGTGGTGGCGCATACCTGTAGTCCCAGCTACTTGGGAAGCTGATGCAGAAGGATCTCCTGAACCCAGTAGGTCTAGGCTGTAGTGACCGTGAATGTGTCACTGCAATAGAGCCAAACTAGACCATAATTATTTTCCATGTACCCTGCTATGTGTCCACAGGGGTGCAAAAGCCACAGGAAAAACATGGTGTCCTTCTTTACCGCAGGGTTTGGCCAACTTTTACCGTAAAGGAGCAGGTGGGAAATATTTTAGGCTTTGCCGATTATGTGGTTTCTGCAGCAGCAATTCAATTTTGCCACCACAATACAAAAGCAGCCATGTGTCCACAGGGGTGCAAAAGTGAATCAGCACGACTGTGTTCCATAAAAGTTGATTAACAAAGGCAGGTGCCAGACTGGATTTAGTCCACAGGTCATAGCTTGCTGACTTCTGATCTAGAACACTAAGGCTCTTGGAAGATTGGGGGGAAATGTTATTTTGAAACCCAAGTGTTTACAAGGTCTCTAATTTCTAGGTTCACCCTCTCTTGAATATCCAACCAGTACAGTTCTGTAAGTGCAGGTCGTGCCATGCACAAAAACATCGCAGCCAGGGCACGCATGGGGCTGAACCCAGCCTGGTAGTAGCTGCAGCATTGGAGAAAGGGGTGCGTTGTGACTCACTGCTCAGAGGAGCCCTTTTTTTGTGGGTTGCATGCAGGTGTTATCTATGCTAGTGACTGCCTTGTCTACTTCACACTCTCAGCTGACCTGGCTCCCGTGAGTAGTTCTACCTCCGTCACCAGGACATCTCAGGGTTCTGGGGACAGTTTCTGTTTTCCAGGTGATGCTTAGTTTGTTTGTCAGGTGATGGCTTGCTGCCTCTCCATTGGTCACCGCTGGCCACTGTGGGACCCCCTCCTCCAGGCTGCCTCCCCTGGTCCACTTTCTCACAAGGATATACTCTGGTCTCTCTGATTCCAGGCACTTTTCAGATGAGGCCACCAGGAGTACGAGACATGCCGAGGTTTGAAGCAGATATAAGATAGTTACAGCTCAAAACCAGAAACCTTAACACCAGATATCCTTAGCCTCAGCCCCATGCATTGGCTAAAGCCAGCCTTTTAGATCATTCATCAGTCCCAACATCTGGCTGGCGACCTGAATTTGAATCACTGACCTGCCTCAGACCTCCCTCCAGTAGAAGGCTCACATCTGATGACCCAACGGACTTGCCAGGCTCAGAGTCTTTCCCTGAACAAACAGGGACTTTTATGAAAGTGAATGCACAATTGTACACATTTTGAAAACAAAACCCAAAACTTGAAAGAAGTGTTGCCTAGAAAAATAAACAAAATACCCCAGACTTTACAGAAGAGAAGTATTTCTCTATGTCTCTGGATTCCACTTGTTAGCATCTGTGTCTACATTTGTATGAAACACTGGTCCATGGTCTTCTTGTGATTTTTTTTCTGGTTTTGGTATCACAGTAATATTAGTTGATCCATCAGAAAAAGTTACCTTTTTTTCTATTGTTAGAAGTTTTTTTTTTTTTTGAGTTGGAGTCTCACTCTGTCACCCAGGCTGGAGTGCAGTGGCTGCTCCCGGCCACCGCAGCCTCGCCTGCCAGGCTCCGGCGATTCTTCCGCCTCAGCCTTCCGAGTAGTCGGAATTACAGGCATGCGCTACCACGCCCGGCTGATTTTTTAATTTATTATAGAGATGAGGTCTCGCCAAGTTGCCCAGGCGGGTAAAGAATTGCTATTAATTACTCATTAAATGTTGATGGAATTTACCATTTAAAAATAAAAATAATAAATACAAAAAAGAAAGAAGGCCAGGTGCAGTGGTTCACACCTATAATCCCAGCACTTTGGGAGGCCAAGGTGAGAGGATTGCCTGAACCCACAGTTTCGAGACCAGTCTGGGCAACTTGGCGAGACCTCATCTCTACAAAAATCAAGAAAAATTAGCCAGGTGTGGTGGCACGTGCCTATAGTTCCAGCTACTTGGAAGGCTGAGGCAGAAGGATTGCCTGAGCCCAGCAGGTCGGGGCTGTGGTGGCTGTGAGTGTGCCACCGCTTTCCAGCCAGGGTGACAGAGGGAGACTCCGACTCAAAAAAAAAAAAAAGAAAGAAAGAAATGTTTCTCCAAGTAGCTCTGAGTAATGGTCCTGGGCTTCTGGTACAAAGGCACCAGGCTCTGTCATTACAAGTACTTTGGTAGAGAACACCAAGAAGCCCTGAGTTAAGGACTTTCCTCTTATTTAGCAGGGATGCACGGACTTCTTAGAAATGGCCTTTCTGGCCAGAAGCAGTGGCTCAGCCTGTAATCCCAGCACTTTGGGAGGCCAAGGCAAGAGAATTGCCTGAGCCCAGGGGTTCAAGACCAGCCTAGGCAACTTGATGAGACCTCGTCTCTACAATGAATAAAAAAATCGGCCAGGTGTGGTGGCGCACACCTGTGGTTCCAGCTACTTGGAAGGCTGAGGCGGAAGGATCACCAGAGCCCAGCAGGTCAAGGCTACGGTGGCCGTGAACATGTCACTGTACTCCAGCCTGGGTGACAGAGTGAGACTGACACAAAAACAAAACAAAACAAAAAAACATGAGTGCCTGCGACCAGATGAAGGAGTTCTCATCCTCCTTGGAAACTCCATCCATATTTTCCTACTGTCAGATTTGGCTTACTGCCTTGAGGCCATAAGGGTTAAGGCCGCTTGGTTTAGAAAACTCTAGCGCCCTGCCTTGTCTACACATTGGTTCTCCTCCAAGTGTAAGGACTTATTTTCTCTTGGATATTCTGGTCCCTATAAGCCCAATATGTGAGCTGTTCATTCAGGCCTCAGACCCCCAGACACCGAGCTGGCCAGGCCCCTGCACACTGTAGCTACTGTTTTGCCTTTCCCATGGAGTGAAGCATCATCCTCAGAGCAAGGGGCCCCAGGGACATCTAGCCTCAGGCCATTTGTCCCTCTCCTTAACCCCTGAATTTGTCTGCTTGTGAAATTGTTCCTGGTTGCTTTGAGATTTTTTCCAACTGTAACGTGAAGTAAGAACTGGGGGAATTTCAGTCTTGGGAGAAAAAAAAAAATTTCTTTTTGAGTCTGAGTCTCACTCCGTCAGCCAGGCTGGAGGGCAGTGGCATACTCATGGCCACCGCAGCCTCGGACTGCTGGGCTCGGGCGATCCGGTCCTTCTGCCTCAGCCTTCCAAAGAGCTGGAACTATAGACATGTGCCACCACACCTGGATAATTTTTTGATTTATTGTAGAGATGAGGTCTCACCATGTTGCTCACGTTGGTCTCGAATCCGTGGGCTCAGACAGTCCTCTCACCTTGGCCTCCCAAAGTGCTGAGATTATAGGCAGGAGTCACTGTGCCTGGCCCTTATCTGATTTTTAAAATGAAAAATAAGCTAAGCTTTATGCCCAGATTGGTCAATGCAATGGCTTCTTTCTCCACCCAGACAGGAACTCTGGTAAATGTGTAGGTTTCATGATTCTTGTATTTTGTCTGCATATTTGCCACCTGTTCTTCCTCTGGCAGGCCCACCCTAACATTTGCAGGGGTTCAGATAAGAGTAGACAGGGGCTTCCTGGTCCATGGCTTGTGCTGCTTCTCTGTGTACCCCTGGTTCTGTTCCTTCCTACCAAGGGCCTTGCATGCATGTGTGCAAACGACCCTGTCCAGGCTTCACCTGTATATTTACACCCATAAACAGCTGTCCCTTGACCACCACTTGGGCCCTGGGTGTACACATCAGAGGCACTGCCCACCTTTTGGAGGATGGATTTGGGGAGTAGTTCATCTGGAAGAGAGATCGAGGTCATTTCTGCAGAATCCCAGGACCCCAGGTATCTGGACCCTGAACTGAAAGTACTCCTTGATCTTGGCGCCCCTTGGCTGCTTGTTCTCACTTCATGGGGTATGGGGAGGGGAGAGGTCAATCCAGAGAAAGGCCTGATCCTGAGAAAGCTTCTGCTAAGAGAAGCTACAGGCCAAAGGCTTCATCTGCCCTGATCCAAGGATGCTGCTGCCTTAGTGTATAGACTGCCTGCCAATGCCAGCCCACCTAAGCCGTTGTGAGTATAAAGTGAGAATGAGTGCAGTATCCAGTGGAGGGAAGCAAAGAAAATATGCTGATATGATTGTTCTATTTTCTTCTAGCTGGCCCCTGAGAAAATGTTCAAAGCGTACTTTTTCCTCCATTTGCCTCACACTGTCTGGTGGAATATAGTTAATAAAGGACAGACACTATGATGTTTTCAAATGTCAAGTTAAGACAGGTTAATAATTGCTCTCCCGCAATATGAGAGGAAACTGTAGACCAGGATCAAAAGCGATTGTTTTTCTTCTTTTTTGGAGCTGCCAAAATCCCCTGAGGGGTGTGCACCAGGTAAGTAAGTGTGAGGACAAGCTCAGAATCGGAATGACACCATTGTCACAGTCCATGCTAGACCCCAGCTGAGGCAGCTTTGGCTTTGATGTGGTTTAAGCCCAGTCTTGTTTGAAAAGAAAAAATATCAGAACATGCTGCCTGCAGAGAGGCTTCCAAAGCTGGGAGGTCGTGAGGGACATGCAGGGAGGATGTGCCAGAGAGTGCAGTTATCATCCCTACACCTGTGGAGCTTTGTGTTCCAAAGGGCCACCACAGACATGATTTCACACCACCCTCCTTTGGAGACAGAGCTGTGCTTGTCCACGCAGAGCATCTGAGCACGAAACCCTCAGTGTTTCCCCTGCTCCCATTTTGAGAGGCTTTGGGGAGAAGGGCATTGGCTCTGTGGGTGGGGCTGTGTTTGGAGAACGCTGTATTCTCAGTAAGTCACCCATCGGTGCTCACTGGGATTCAGGGGGGCACGCTCTGCAAGACCCTAACTAGGGAGCAAGACATGGTTGCCTTCAGGGAGACAGTCTAGCCGACCCCAGCCCCCCACCCCTGGGTGCAGCTTTCCCCCTCAAGAATAGTGGGGAGGCTGCTGAGCTCTGGGAGGCTGTTGTGCTGGCAGGGAGGCCATTGTGCTCCAGGGATGAGGGCTTTGTCTCTCCTCTGCCTGTCCTGGAGGAACCATTGCTGCTTACACGGGTGGCATCCAGGGATTTGTGGCCTGAGCCACAGATGTCCAAAAGGGATCTCTGGTCTGCAGCTCTGGTTAGACAAAGCACCTCTGGGTGCGTGAGTGCTTGGAGTCAGACGTTCAATAATGTCATCTCTTTCAGCAGCTCATGGGGCCCTGGCAGAGGAAATGCTGGAAGAAAGATGATTCTTTGGAAGCCCTGTCTCTCCAGACTGGGGCAGAAACAGTCCCCTGGGGCCTAGCAAAACTCAAGAACCCAGCAGGCTGGGTGTTTTCTCAAAGGGCAACACACTACTCTCCTCTGCCCCGCTTTTTCCTGGTAGAGGAGGAAAGACACAGCGGATGTTTCCTTCCCAGTCCTCATGGGTTTTAACCCTCTTAGGAGATAGAAGAAACAACCCAGAGGAGACCTTGGTAGGCCCAGGAGGAATGCAGACCCTGGGGCTCACCCACCAGGATTGGTGTTGGGCCCTGGGCTAGATGGGGTGGACAGAGCTCAAAACAGGAGACTGAGTCATGCCCTGAGAGGAGTGTCAGGCAGCAGCAGGGGAGAGGAGGAACCAACATTCTGGGGAGTAAGTGGACAGAGCCCCAAGAATCAGCAAGTTCCGTGGAAAAGGAGCAAGTAGTGCAGGAGTGTGGCTAGAGGTGACAGACACTGGAGGGGACTGCTCCTGGCTGCAGGTCCCATAGAGTCATCATTGTTTAAGGAGAGACACAGGCCACCCCAATTGTTCACTCCTATAGGGAATATTGCACACATTAAACTAAACAGCCAGGCTAGGGGTGGTGGCTCACATCTGTCATCCCAGCACTTTGGGGGGCAGAGGCGAGAGGATTGCCTGAGCCCGGGGGCTCGAGACCAGCCTGGGCAACTTGGTGAGACTGTGTCTCCACAATAAACCAAAACATTAGCTGAGTGTGGTGGTGCATGCCTGTAGTTCCAGCTACCTGGAAGGCTGAGATGGAAGGATCGCCTGAGCCCAGCAGGTTGAGGCTGCAGTGGCCATGAACGTGCCACTGCACTCCAGCCTGGGCGACAGAGTGAGATTCTGACTTAAAAAAAAAATTAAACAGCCCTACAGGATTCAAAACAAACTTTCCCACATACTGGCATCCACTTTCCTTCCTAGCCTTACCTCCACCAGCTCTCTTTTGGTATAACGTACACCCCAGCCAAAAAAATCTGTGCTTTTCTTAAAACATGGCACTTCCCTACCTCTATGCCTGACTCAGTCATTTACTGTCCTCAAAATGTCACTTTTACTCAACTGTCCTGAACAGGCAAGTCATGTAAGAGATACAATCAGGAAGAATATGGAAAAATAGTTATCAAAGAAATGTAAATTAAAATGATGAGGCCAGTGTGCCTGAATGAAATGTCATTGTACACCTAACCCTTAACTGTACCCCACAAAACCATAATAAAAAATACTAATTAATAAAAAATAAAAAATAAAAAAATAAAATAAAATGATGAGGCATCATGGTATAGTTATGAAACCATAGCAACCTGAAAGAAAACCAGAACAACGTATCCCATGCTGACACTGTTTTAATGAAGCAGGTCCATTGATTGCTGGTGACATGCATATGGGCTGTGATGGTTAATTGTTTTTTTTTTTTGAGTTGGAGTCTTACTCTGTCGCCCAGACTGGAGTGCAGTGGCTGCTCCAGGCCACCGCAGCCTCCACCCACTGGGCTCCGGCGATCCTTCCGCCTCAGCCTTCCAAGTAGCTGGAACTACAGGCGCGTGCTACCACGCCCGGCTAATTTTTTATTTATTGAAGAGATGAGTTCTCACCAAGTTGCCCAGGTGGGTCTTGAACCCGCAGGCTCAGGCAATCCACTCACTTCAGCCTCTGTGATGGTTAATTTATATGTCAACTTGACTGGGCTAAGGGATGCCCAGACTGCTGGACCACAAGAAAAACATTTCTGGGTATGTCTATGAGGCTGTTTCAGCAGAGACTAGCATTTGAATCGGCAGACTGGACAAAGATCTACCCTCACTAATGCCAGCAGGCATCATCCAATCTGTTGAAGTCCCGACTCAAACAAAAATGCTGAAAGGGGTGAATTTGCTCTCTGCCTGACCGGGGACCATTCATCATCTCCTGTCCTTGACCTTGGTGCTCTTGGTCCTCCAACCTTTAGACTGGGATTGAGACTTACACCGTTGGCTCTCTGGTGCTCAGGCCTTGGGGACTGGACTGGCTTTCCTGGGCCTCCAGCTTGCAGACGGCTGGTTGTGGGACATCTCAGTCACCACAATAGCCGATCCTTCATTCAGCATGGAACCCCTTTCTCTCTATCTCTGTATATCCTACAGGTTCTGTTTCTCTAGAGAACCTTGCCTAATACATGGGTCCAAGCTGTGGGGAAATCAAGGAAATAATATATTTCAAAAGAGATGAATGCTCACACCCTTTGACCCCCATCAATCTTAGTTTGCAGAACTGAGCTAAAGGAGAAAAAAGTGACGAGCATAAAGATACCTCTTACATCACTATTTTTTTTTTTTTTTGAGTTGGAATCTCATTCTGTCACCCAGGCTGGAGGGCAGTGGCAGCTCCCAGCCACTGCACCCTCGACCTGCTGGGCTCCAGCGATCCTCCCGCCTCAGCCTTCCAAGCAGCCGGAACTATAGGCGCGAGCTACTAGACCTGGC
Organism: Carlito syrichta; assembly: GCF_000164805.1. NCBI lineage: Eukaryota > Metazoa > Chordata > Mammalia > Primates > Tarsiidae > Carlito > Carlito syrichta. Next base: position 349,236 of record NW_007253418.1, read on the forward strand.
TAAGTTTTGATTTATTGCAGAGATGAGGTCTCACCAAGTTGCCCAGGTGGGTCTCGAACCCGTGGGCTCAGGCAATCCTCTTACCTTGGCCTCCCAAAGTACTGGGATGACAGGCTGGGCCACCAAGCCCAGTCCATCATAATTTTTAACTGTGAAAAAGACTGGAAATAGCCCAACTATCTCACAACAGAGGACTCTAAATTACACTCAGACAGATGGAAGTTATGATGATGATGGAAACTATTTAGCAAAAGGAAATGCTTATAACATAATGCTCAGGGGAACACAAAATTCATTGTCACTACACAATAAAAAACACATAAATGTATGGATAAAGATGTGTAAGGAAACATAGAGAAAGAAAAATCACTATTTATTAGGCTGTTATTTTTTTTTTTTGAATCAGAGTATGACTCTGTCACCCAGGTTGGAGTGCAGTGGCTTGCTCACAGCCACCACAGCCTCAGCCTGCTGGATTTAGGGGGACCTTCTGCTTCTGCCTTCCAAGTAGCTGGAACTACAGGTGCATGCCACCACACTCAGATAATTTTTTGATTTGTTGTAGAGACGAGGTGTCACCAAGTTGCCCAGGCTGATCATGAACCCCTGGGCTCAGGCAATCCTCTTGCCTCCTCCTCCCAAAGTGCTGGGATCACAGGTATGCACTGCTACCATGTCTGGCTAATTTTTTTAACTTATTGTAGAGACGAGGTCTCACCAAGTTGCCCAGGCTGGTCATGAACCCCTGAACTTAGGTAATTCTCTTGCCTCTTCTTCCTAAAGTGCTGGGATTACAGGTGTGGGCCGCCATGCCTAGTCTGGGAGTTATTTTTATTAGAAGGTTGCTGATGGAATAAAAATCTTCTAGAGACAATGCTTCCCTTCCTTCAAAACCCCTGATTTACCTTGTTCCTCCTTGGCTTCATTACATTACACTTTGAATGCAATTATTTGTGTGCTAGTTTTAGACCCCTTTAGGCCATCATTACTTCAAGGGCAAGGACTATATTTTACTTTTCTTTGTCTCACCTGAGCACTTGTATTTGTCTGGAACATTGTCCATGTTCAATCATTATTTATTAGGTGCTAAGGATGATGTTACGCTTAAAAACAAAACTCAACAGATCATTCTCTTATCTCCTCACAAAAAGCACTCAAATAAATAGACATCTATGTTATTGTTAAAGGCTTCCTGGGAGGGCAAATCACCGATGAGAAATCTAGTGTTTTATATCTAGAGTGAAACACAGATGTAGTAGTGCAGGAAAACACTTGGAAATCAACTGAGGCTTCAACTGAACTTATTTTACCTTTGCCCCTTAAAGCAAAATAATGTTTAAAAATGGAAGCCTGGATTGCCTGAGACTGCGGGTTCAAGACCTGCCTGGGCAACTTGGCGAGACCTCATCTCTACAATAAATCAAAAATCAGCCGGGCGTGGTAGCGCATGCTTGTAATTCTGGCTACTTGGAAGGCTGAGGCAGAAGGATCGCCGGAGCCCAGCAGGTCGAGGCTGC
>NW_007253418.1:350772-363153 GCF_000164805.1 Carlito syrichta
AAAAAAAAAAAAAAAAAAAAAAAAAAAAAGGAAGCCATGGCCAGGCACGGTGGCTCAAGCCTGTAATTCCAGCACTTTGAGAAGCCGAGGCAAGAGGATTGCCTGAGACCAGGGGTTCGAGACCAGCCTGGGGAAATTGGCAAGATCTTGTCTCTACAATAAATCAAAAAATTAGCCCAGCATGGTGGCGCACGCCTGTAGTTTCAGCTACTTGGAAGGCTGAAGCAGAAGGATAGCGTAAGCCCTGCAGGTCGAGGCTGTGGTGGTGGCAAGCATGTTACTACACTCCACCCTGGGTGACACAGTGAGACTCCGACTCCAAAAAAGTGGAGAAAAAGAGGGGGATTAGGCCACGAAGGCTGCACCCTGATGACTGAGAGTAGGTGCCCTTGGAAAGGTTTAATGGAGGGAGTTCGCCCCTTTTGCCTTCCACCTTCCACATGTGAGCACATGGTGCCCCTCTTCTCCAGCAGATGCAGTGGTCAAGGCGCCATCTTGGAAGCAGAGACCAGATTCTCACTAGACAACAAACCTTCCAGTGTCTTCTCTGCCTCCAGGACTGTGAGAAAAACATTTCTGTTCTTTATAAATTATCCAGTCTGTGGTATTTTGTTACAGCAGCACACATGGGCTAGGAGAGGATTAAAACAGCAGTTGTTTTAGAACAGTTTCTTCCAAAATTATGCTAATTTTCTTCTCTTCTTGGAAGTTAAGTTTTTTTGTTTTTGTTTTTTTTACAAATTGCACTTTTAAAATGTAAAATGTAATATTCTCCTATTCTAGCGGTGGCCCCTTCCCCCTCTTTTCTCCCATACATTTTATCTGTGGTACAAACAGATACTTTTTTGTATCTCTAATGCAAGTAACAGTAACATCTAAAGAATACCCAGCTATACTCAGGCAGAGGTAAACATCTTCATCTGCTGTCCTGTGATGGTTGCCCCACCTTGTGCTCACTTATGTTCCTTTTAGCTTGTTCGGTGCCCTTCAAGCTGCCTTTCTAAAACAACATTCCAGTTCAACTAAAAATTAGTTAAGAAAATAAATGGAGATTAGCAAATTCCAAAGCACGAAATCCTGCCCATCCTCACTGTCCAGGGCTTATGCAATTAAACGTTAAGTGGTGGTAGATACTCCCTGCTGAGGACTCCGTTTCTAGGTCTATGTGTCATTATTCCTTCTAAAAGATAGATTTTTTCTTTTATTAGTCCACCAAAAAAAACATTATCTAAACCGGGCTCGGTGGCTCAGCCTGTAATCCCGCACCTTTGGGAGGCTGAGGTGAGTGGATTGCCTGAGCCCATGGGTTCGAGACCCGCCTGGGCAGCGAGACCTCATCTCTACAATAAATCAAAAAATCAGCTGGGTGTGGTAGCACATGCCTGTAATTCCGGCTACTCGGAAGGCTGAGGCGGAAGGATCGCCAGAGCCCAGCAGGCGAGGCTGCGGTAGCCGGGAGCAGCCACCGCACTCCAGTCTGGGCGACAGAGTGAGACTCCAACTCAAAAAAAAAAAAAAACACAGTTGAGAGATGGGCTCCCGTTTATCTTCTCAACAGAAAGCATCAGAGAGCCTTTCATTAGAAACTGACTCCCTCGTGTCCCAGGGAGCCTAAGTGTAAATCTTTGTTCTTTTAGGAGGATCATGATTCCACCCAAAGCCAGGCTGGCACCGTAGAAGTCCACAGTCAGAAAGAACCACAAACCAACTCTCCTGGGTGGCATGGTCCAGGCAGCGCTTTATTTGGATGAATTCACACAGAGATACTATAGTCTGGTCTGAGCATATGATTATACGGTTCTGATGCCATGTAGCCTCACAGGAAGTCAAAAGTGCTGTGAATCCCAGCTCACACCAAACTTATTGTGCCCTGCCTCAGTTTCCCCCTTTCTCAAAATAGCAGTGTAACTAGTACTTATCTTGTAGGTATAACGATTCTATCCTGGCCTCCAGATCCCTTTTTAAAAAAACATGAGCATTTACTGTAAATGCCACATATATATCCAAAGTTTGAAACACATTTTGGCAGAAACCAGCTTTGAAGTCAGGCAACAACTCAGAGTTCTTTCTCTTTTCTTCCTTGAAGATTCAGTGGTACTAAGGAGGACATGCAGCCATAATTAGCCTGGAAGAGTCAAGGAAAAGGAAGAGAAATGCTCCTCAAGCCCTTGTTGAAAGAGAGGGGGGCACGCCAGGCATGGTGGCTCACGCCTGTAATCCCAGCACTTTGGGAGGTGGAGGCAAGAGGATTACCTAAGCCCATGGGTTCAAGATCAGCCTGGAAAATTTGGCGACACTTCGTCTCTACATTTAAATCAAAAAATTAGCTGGGCATGGTGGCGTGCACCTACAGTCCCTGCTACTTGGAGGGCCAAGGCTGAAGGATCACCTGAGACCAGTAGGTCAAGGCTGCAGTGGCCGTGAGTGAGGCCCCAACTCAAAGAAAAAAAAAAGGAAAAAAGAGAGGTGGGCTGGTCATGGTGGTGCACACCTAATCCCAGCACTTTGGAAGGCTGAGGCTGGAAGATTTCTTGAGCCCAGGAGTTGGAGATCATCCTAGGCAACATAGTGAGACTCCATTTCTACAAATATATATATATATTATATATATATTATATATATATATATATAATATATATATATATATATATATTATATATATATTATATATATGTTTTTTTTAGTTGGAGTCTCACTCTGTCGCCCAGGCTGGAGTGCAGGGTCGACCTGCTGGGCTCCAGCAATCCTTCCGCCTCAATCTTCTAAGCAGATGGAACTACAGGCACATGCTACCACGCCCACCTAATTTTTTATTTATTGTAGAGATGAGGTCTGGCCAAGTTGCCCAGGCGGATCTCGAACCCACGAGCTCAGGCAATCCACTCACCTCAGCTTCCCAAAGTGCTGGGATTACAGGCTGAGCCACCGAGCCCGACCTTGGGACTTTTTTTCATTTGATCTTTTCCAGGGTGTGAGATTTATTTTCAGGTATTACTTTTAATTTCAAAAGTAACTTATAATTCAACTTAATTTCAAAAACTTCATGGCTGGGCACAGTGGCTCAAGTCTATAATCCCAGAACTTTGGGAGACTGAAGCAAGAGGATTGCCTAAACTCAGGGGTTCGAGACCAGCCCGGGCAAATTGGTGAGATCTCATCTCTACAATAAATCAGAAAATAAGCCGGCACGATAGTGTATGCCTGTAGTTCCAGCTACTTGGAAGGCTGAGGTGAAAGGATCTCCGGAGCCCAGGAGGTCGAGGCTGTGGTGGCCGTGAGCGTGCCACTGCAGTCCAGCCTGGGCGACAAAGTGAGACTCCACCTCAAAAACAAAATGCATTTGTACATACACATATATACACAGGTACGCATGCATACAACCACACATATCTGGTACAGATTCAAATTCTGTAAATGGAAGTCAACATAAAGTAAGTGTCCATCCCATCCCAGCACAACACCAATCTGTTCCCAGTTTCTTTTTTTTTTTGAGGTGGAGTCTCACTCTGTCGCCCAGACTGGAGTGAAGTGGCTTCTCCCAGCCACCGCAGCCTCAACCTGCTGGGCTCCAGCGATCCTTCCGCCTCAGCCTTCCAAGTAGCTGGAACTACAGGCATGCGCTACCACGCCGGGCTGATTTTTTGATTTATTGTAGAGATGAGGTCTGGCCAAGTTGCCCAGGCGGGTCTCGAACCCGCGGGCTCAGGCAATCCACTCACCTCAGCCTCCCAAAGGCGCGGGATTACAGGCTGAGCCACCGAGCCCAGCTTGTTCCCAGTTTCTTATGTGCCCCTTCAGAGCTATTCTATGCCTAAAATACATATTTTAGTCATCTTTAAAAAAAGATGTACTGTTTAATTTTAAGGCTACTTTGACTCAACACAAGGTAAAAAGGTAAAAACCTGTGGATTAAAAAGGAAAACAAAAAGGCCTAGAGTATAATTGTTTTAAATGACGTGTTGATGTGTTGAGTTTAAAAATATTTTGATGTGTCCCAATGCATGGAAAACAAGATGGTATGAATCATTGGCCTGAATAAACTATCCAATATGATAATATACTTTTTGTTTGCCGTGGCAAGGTCACCTTAACAAGTTTACTGGACTGTCTTAAGAACTGCCACTTAGAGAAGCAGTGATGAGAAGAGGTGAACAAAGGTAGGTCATCAGAGCCGCAGGCTAGTGCCTTCCAACATGGTTTTCTGCCATGATGGAGATGATTGTGTCTGCACTGTGCAACATGGTAGCCACTAGGGCTATTGAGCATGTGACTGACAAGTGAGACAGAGGGATTGATTTGTTTTTTCTTTTTTTTGAGTCAGAGTCTCACTCTGCCACCCAGGCTGGAGTACAGTGGCACGCTCATGGCCACCGTAGCCTGGACCTGCTAGGCTCAGGTGCTCCTTCCACCTCAGCCTTCCAAGTAGCTGGAACCATAGGCATGTGCCACCACACCCGGCTAATTTTTTGGTTTATTGTAGAGATGAGGTCTCCAAGTTGCCCAGGCCGGTCGTGAACCCCCGGCCTCAGGCTATCCTCTCACTTCAGCCTCCCAAAGTGCTGGAATGACAGTCATGAGCCACCACGCCTGGCCAGGATTGAATTTTTAATTTCACTTTCATTTAGTGAATTTGAAATTCAACAGCCACATAGGGTAATGGTAACCCTACTGGATAGTGTAACTCGGGTTTGGACTGACTTTTGGTGGCATCAGAGAGCCTGGAGAATGGAAAGGGGAGAGAGGATACATGGGGGAAGTAAGAACAGAAGAGGAAAGAAGGAAGGAGGAGGGAGAAAGGGGAAGATGTGAATAAAAAGGCACAGACAGCTAGGAAAGGGTGGAGTGCTCTGAATCACCTGCTGGGTCCTGCCTAGTGCCCCTGGCCTGCTTCTGAGATCTTCTGTGCCTACACACAGGAACAGCCTCTGTGGGGTTTCCTTCTGGACCACCACCCTGCTCACTGGCCCTGGAGGTTTGCGGGCTTGACTTCCTTATCTGGGAAGCATGGGGGGTGGGGTGGGTACGATCCCAAGAACTCCTCCACCTTCACGTGTAAAATAAGTTTACTCCCAGAAAAACCCACAGTTTTGATATACCACTAGGTGTCACCACTAACTAAAATGAGTTTTTATTTTTTCTTGCTTTTTACCTGCAGCGTTTGGTGAAAGTTTCACTCTGAGTCTCTCGTTGATTTAAACAATTTAGGAGTACTCCTACTTTGTTGCACAAAAAGCAAAATGGTTTGTGCTCTGGGATCCCACTCAACAGGGATACTCATTCTAATTTGGTTTATTTTTCTTTTCAGCTAAAACTCTGTTAAAGCCGGCATGTTGGCTCACGCCTGTAATCCCAGAATTTTGGGAGGCAGAGGTAACAGGATTGCTTGAGTCCAGGGGTTCAAGATCAGCCTGAGCAACTTGGGCGAGACTTGGTCTCTACAATAAGCCAAAAAATTAGCCGGGCATGGTGGTGCACGCCTATAGTTCCAGCTACTTGGAAAGCTGAAGCAGAAGGATCGCCTGAGCCCAGCAGGTTGAGGCTATGGTGGTTGTGAGCGTGCCACTGTACACCAGCCTGACCAACAGAGACTCTGACTCAAAAGAAGAGAAAGCAAAAACGACTCTGTAGTTCCAGCTACTTGGAAGGCTGAGGCGGAAAGATCACCTAAGCCCAGCAGGTCGAGGCTGCAATGGCCATGAGCATGCTACTGCACTCCAGCCTGGGCGACAGAGTGAGACTCCAACTCAAAAGGGAAAAAAAGTACATTTTAGCCAGGCTCGGTGGCTCAGCCTGTAATCCCGCGCCTTTGGGAGGCTGAGGTGAGTGGATTGCCTGAGCCCGCGGGTTCGAGGCCTGCCTGGGCAACTTGGCGAGACCTCATCTCCACAATAAATCAAAAATCAGCCAGGCGTGGTAGCGCGTGCCTGTAGTTCCAGCTACTTGGAAGGCTGAGGCGGAAGGATCACGGGAGCCCAGCAGGTTGAGGCTGCGGTGGCCGGGAGTGGCCACTGCACTCCAATCTGGGCGACAGAGTGAGACTCCAACTCAAAAAAAAAGTACATTTTATGGACTGTACATAAGGATACCCACTAAAGGTGTAAGTAGTAGGAGATTTCAGGAACAGAGACCCAGGAACGGAATGTTTAGCTACATGCTAATTTCCACAATTGTCCCATATGTTAGACTTTGCCGAGAGGCGTTTTATTTTAAATAATTGCTCATCACTGCACAGGTTGATCATGTGTTACTATAGCACTTGAAGGACCTAATCAGATGAAGAGAATGACTAGGAGTTTAGAGTATATGTTCTCATTCCTATTTGCATGTTGTTGAGTCTCACTGAAGACAACACTACCTCTGTAAGTAAATCTACACTCAATCCTATTAGAACCAAGACTAGCCAAAAGCACTACTTCATTATAATAATTCTTTTCCCTACAATTTGTGGCTTCTATCATTTCATTTGATGAATAAACATTTATTGAGCACCTATGTGTTAAGGACTAAACTAGAGTTAGAGATATGCATAAGCCACAGTTTTTGCTCTCTTGGCAACAAACTATAAGGCAAACCTGACAGATTAGTGCTCTGGGAAGCACTGAGAAAGGAATGATTTATATCAAGGAGATGAACTGTAGAAGATGTCATAAAGATGGCAACTTTTGTTCTAAGCCTTGAGGAATGAGTAGACTTCTCAATGTGAGGAAGAGATGAGAGAATTCCACGGAGGGGGAACAGTATGGTAAACAGAGGTGTAGAGTGCACAGCATCTTCAGTAAAAGATCACCCAGAGACAGGCCTGGTGGCTCATGCCTGTCATCCAGCATTTTGGGAGGCAGAGGTGAGAGGACTGCCTGAGCCCACAGGTTCAGGACAAGCCTGGGCAACTTGGCGAGACCTCATCTCTTCAATAAATAAAAATATTAACTGGGCATGGTGGCGCGTATCTGTAGTTCCAGCTACTTAGAAGACTGAGGCAGAAAGATTGCCTGAGCCCAGCAGGTCGAGGCTGCAGTGGCCATGAGCGTGCCATTGCACTCCAACCTGGGTGAAAGAGTAAGACTCCAATTCAAAAAAAAAAAAGATCACCCAAAATAGTTGGGTGTGGGGTATGTTTTTAGAAGTATAGAAGGAGGTGAAGCCAGCTTATTAAGACCTTTGAATGATGTATTAAAGAGCTACATGAGGGCCTTCAAAGACCTTTGATTAACATACTCTCATGATTGTAATCATTTTAGAAATATTGTTCTGGTTTCTGGCTTCTGACAAAATGACAACCCAATGGGAGGTCCTGACTATTTCTCTGAACGCTGTCCTGGGAATGTCTCAGAAATGGCCCAGTTGGTGGACCTGAGAATCAAATGTGATAACTGCAAGAAGTCTGTACAGGGACAGCAAATGGCTGGGTCCCAGCATATATGTGTATGTGATTGCAGACTGCAGGGGGAAGGGGGAAAGTAACGCATGGGGGAAGCATTTATTTTGGACTCTTCTTCTCCCCCATATTTCCATGGGTAGATTATGGTCCACCCAGACTCCACTGCAAGACAGAACAGAATCACCAGTTCCATACCAGCAAAATATGCTGTTATTAGGGCAAGCTTAATCCCTGGGGAAGAGGAAGGAGAGGGCAAATGAGATCCACATTCCTTCTAAGGACTGCTACCACTCAACACAGTACTGGAGGTCCTGGCTAATGTGATAAGACAAGGAAAAAAAAGTAATAGATATAAGGATTTGAAAGGATATAACAGAACTGTCATTATTTACAGACTTCACAGAAAAACTTTTAGAACTTAATACTTATGTTCAGCAGGGATGTCAAGAATAAAATCTGCTTATAAAAATCAGTGGTAGCCACGTGTGGTGGCTCTCACCTATAATCCCGGCACTTTGGTAGGCAGAGGCAAGAAGATTACCTGAATCTCCATGAGTTGGAGACCTGCCTAGGCAACATGGCGAGACCTCGTCTCTACAATAAATCAAAAAATTAGCTGGGGGTGGTGATGCATGCCTGTGGTTCCAGCTACTTGGAGGACTGAGGTGGAAGGATTGCCTGAGCCCAGCAGGTCGAGGCTGCGGTGGCTGTGAGCCTGCTACCGCACTCCAGCCTGGGCGACAGATGAGATTCTGACTCGGAAAAAAAAAAAAAAAAACAAAAAGCAGTAGCATTCTTCAACATCGGCAATATTTAACCAGAAACACTAATAGAAAATAAAATAACTTTCACCAGAGCAACAAAACTATGAAGTACCTAAAAAATCAACAACAAATTCAAAATTAATTTTTGGAGAAAAATGTAAAACAATTAAAGGACACAAGACTTGAATAAACAGAGAGAAACGTGCTATGTTGGTTGTCAAGACTACTTAACATGTAAAGATACAAAATTATTTTTTCTCACGAAATTAATCTAAAATTTCAGGGAAATTTCAAGATACTCCCAACAAAAGTTTTTGAGAGAATGGAAAAAGTATACTCAAAATTTGTATGGGAGGAAAAAAACCAAAGCCCACAATTAGTTGAGTTAATTTTGAAAAAAGAGCAAAGAAGAATGACTTGCCCTAGCATATTCCAATGCTACATAATAAAGCTTGATGGTACAGGTATAGAAGCATGTAAATAGAGCGAGGGTGAGATAGTACTAAAAAATGTCTATGTGTGTGTTGAGAACTAAACTCTGGCCATACTTTTCCTCTCTCTTATCAAATTCCTAACTAAGGGGCCTGGGGAGATAGGTTTTTATTAACCCTATATAATGTGGGTTACTTTCTGACCTGACTCTAGCATTACATCACATAACAGATAAGGAAGGAAACAAAAGCATTCCTATGACCTTGCAAAGTCATCTCTTGGAGAAATTTGCATCTGTATAGAATCTACTTCAGGGGGGCCAGGCATGGTAGCTCATGCCTGTAATCTCAGCACTTTGGGCAGCTAAGGCAGGAGGATCACTTGAGCCCAGGAGTTGAGACCAGCCTGGGCAACCTAACAAGACCTTCTTACTACCAAAAAAAAAAAAAAAAGGCAAAAAATGATTAGTTGGATGTGGTGACTTGAGCCTGTAGTCCCAATTACTTGGGAGCCTGAGGCGGAAGGATCACCTGAGCCTAGCAGGTTGAGGCTACAGTGAGCCATGGTTGTACCACTGCAATCTGGCCTGGGCGACAGAGTGAGACTCCGACTCAAAAAAAAAAAAAAAAAAAGAAAGAAAAGAAAAGGTAGCCAGGCTCAGTGGCTCATCCTGTAATCCCGCGCCTTGGGAGGCTGAGGTAAGTGAATTGTCTGAGCCCGCAGGTTTGAGACCCGCCTAGGCAACTTGGCGAGACCTCATCTCTACAATAAATCAAAAATTAGCCGGGTGTGGTAGCGTGCACCTGTAGTTCCAGCTACTTGGAAGGATGAGGCGGAAGGATTGCCAGAGCCCAGCAGGTTGAGGCTGCAGTGGCCGGGAGTGGCTACTGCACTCCAGTCTGGGCTACAGAGTGAGACTCCAACTCAAAAAAAAAAAAAAAAGTAAACTTCAGATGAATTAAGATATAAATGTAAAACTCAGCCCTACAAAGCACATACACATGCACATAAATATGTGTGTGTGTGTGTATATATATTTACGACCTTAGAAGTGGGGAAGAATTTTTTTTAAACAAGAAGATCCAAAAAACTGCAACCATATTCCCAAAAGTGTATGCATTTGATTATGTCAAAGTTAGTGATAATGATGGATATTGTTAGCAAAATGAACTGACAAATGATAGACTAATAAAAAATATTTGAGACTTCTAAAACCAGCAAGGGATTATTACCTAGAATATGTAAGAAAGTTCTATGAATCAATCAGAAGCTGGACGCTGTTGCTCACACCTGTAATCCCAGCACTTTGGGAGGCAGAGGCGAGAGGATTGCCTAAACCTAGAGATTCGAGACCAGCCTGGGCAATTTGGAGAGACCTGTCTCCACAATAAATCAAAAAAAAAAAAAATAGCCGAGCATGGTGGCACGCACCTGTGCTTCCAGGTACTTGGCAGGCTGAGGCGGAAGGATCACCTGAGCCCAGCAGGTCAAGGCTGCGGTGGCTGTGAGTATACTGCTGCACTCTAGCCTGGGTGACAGAGACTCCTAATTTTAAAAAAATTAATCAGAAAAACAGAATCCAATAGGAAAATGGACAAGGATATGAATATGTGACTCATCCAAGAAATCTCACTAGTTTTGCTCACCCTCACTAGTTATTAGACAAATGAAAATTAAAACAATGAGATATCTCTTTTTACCCATGGAGTTGACAAAATTAGAAGTTGGGTAATACCAAACTCTGGCGAGGTTGTAGGGAAACAAGGGCATGTCAAAGATAAACAAAACCAGATACTAACTAAAGCCGCCAGGACAAGTTTTATTCTAGGATTGCAATAGGGAAAAAAAGTCCAGCATGAACACAACTCAATCCCTAAAGCAACGGAGTAGAGACAAAGGCTAGGGGAAAGGCGCTGAAGGGTGTTAAGGGGGATTAGTCTATGTGACTTGGCTACCTGAATTTGTTAATTGACTCTGATCAGCAGCAGAAACATGCTTCTCCTGAAGCAAGGCGATAGCCTCTAAGCCCTTGACCGGGACAGGAGAGATAGCTCCCAGAATGTTTGCATTTCAAAGAGAGGGCCCTCAGATCCTTGAGGAGACTGTTTTGGGTGATAGATTTACAAAGAAAAGATTGGTAATTGCAAGCTTTCTAAAGTAACTGCTCCAAGAAGGGCCCAGGGAACTACAGACCTGTCACCAGATTTTGGCTGGAACAAACAGTAAACTCTCCTGGCAGCAGGGAGCTAGAATATGTAAGAAAGTTTTTTTTTTGAGTTGGAGTCTCACTCTGTAGCCCAGGCTGGCATTTTAAAGGATGTGAGGGTCATCTAGGTACATGGCCGCTAGAAGCCACGCTAGAGTTTGGTTAAGTCTCTTCATGCAAGGAGTTTAGACAGACACATTATAGGCAGAGAGTTTTATAGTTCTTGAGAACAACTTCTTAGCAATACTTTGTGAAAGTAAATATGCATTGATGTTATGACTCAGGCAATTCCACTCCTAGGCATATGCTTCTGAGAAATTCTTACACAAGTCCTAAAGGATCATGAATAAGATAGTCGCCTCACTGTAGTACTGGTAGCAGGGGGCTGGGGATATTTGCTAGGGGAATGACTAAGCAAACAATGTAGGTAGGTTTAAAAACACAGACCAGTAGGACGTGGTGGCTCAAGCTTGTAATCCCAGTACTTTGGGAGGCTGAGGTGAGAGGATTGCCTGAGCCCAGGGACTCGAGACCAGCCTGGGCAACTCGTCTCTGCAATAAATCAAAAAAGTAGCCTGGCATGGTGGCGGGTGCCTGTGGTTCCAGCAACCTGAAAGACTGAGGTGGCAGGATCACCAGAGCCCAGCAGGTGGACCATGAGTGTGTCACTGCACTCCAGCCTGGGTGACAGAGTGCGGGGGGCTAGCCCCTGCAAGTTTTGGGGAGTCCCTTGGAAGATGTGGTGGCGTCGGCGAATCTGTAGGGATAGATATTAAAAGAAAGAAAGATGGAAGGATAGATATAAAGAGGAAGAAGAGAAGAAAGAAAGTGGACCAACTGTTCAGTGAAATGAGCAGAAGCCGTTTATTGAAAGTTACAGCAGGTATTTATCCCCAAATTTTACACAGGCAGTCTCACAAGTCTTTCACGTGAACACAAAGCCAGGTGCGGGGGGGGGCATCCCCCACCCACCAGATGCTTAGGTGTGAGGAGGAACAAACCCCAAGATTGTCTCATTGTTCCCTTTGCTAGTTAATGTTCTTCAAGAGCAGTGTAACAATCCTTACTAGCCTAATGATGCTCTGATAATCAATAACTTCTAGAGCTCACACAAAACCCATGATGACTATCTTAAACTTTACTATTTACACAATGCTATGGAAGCTTTTAATTATAGCTTAAGCCAATTTCCTAAAGAATGTGGCCCAGTCCAAAGATCACACTGGGCCCTACAGGATGTGGCCCAGTCTAAGGTCCACGGTGGGCCACCTTTTGGAACAATAGACTACAATCTCTTGACAAAATGGCTATTCCAAAGTCCTATATATCTATCCTAATTTCTATGAAAGTTTTCCAATTCTTAATTCTAATATATAAAGCTGATTAGTAGTGGCAAAGCTTCTAAAACCTAAATGTAAACTGTAAATGTACTAAGGCCAAAACTTCGATAGTAGAAAGTGGAGACAATGACAGTTCTAAAGTTAACTATATTCTTATTAACCTAAAAATATTATGATTGATTATGTTTGAACTAACATGATTCGTAGCATGACCTATTCTACAATACCTTCTATGAATAAAATAAATTCAATTTCTATAAC
>NW_007253418.1:363173-366263 GCF_000164805.1 Carlito syrichta
TGGGAAAACAGGAACAATGGGTTTCTAGAGTGAGCCATGCCTGTCACAGTCACAGAGACTTCAGCTTAGGCCAGCAGAGTTCCTTTGGGTTATTTGTGCTGCATGGCAAAAGGGGGAGGAAAATGGGGTCTACGGCTCCCGAACACGTCCTAGCGGTCTCGAGGTCCACGGCCCTCCCTGATCCCTAACGCTCAGTGGGCCTCCGTGGCCGGCTCCCAACAACAGAGTGAGACTCCAACTCAAAAAAAAAAAAAAGATGTTTATCTCTCTCCATTGGTTCATTCACAACCTATAAAATAGGTACTATAATTAGTTCAATTTTTGTTGATTAGGAAACTGAAGGTTAGAGAGACTTAGGACTTTTTGTTGTTGTTTTTGAGTCAGAGTCTCACTCTGCCACCCAGGCTGGAGTACAGTGGCATGCTCACGACCACTGGATCCTCAGCCTGCTGGGCTCAGGCGATCCTTCCACCTCAGCCTTCCCAGTAGCTGAAACCACAGGCACATGCCACCACACCTAGTTAATTTTTAAATTTATTGTAGAGACAAGGTGTCGCCAAGTTACCCAGGCTGGTCTCAAACCCTGGGCTTAGGTAGTCCTCTCGTCTCTGCCTCCCAAAGTGCTGGGATTACAGGCCTGAGACACTGTGCCCGGCTGAGGCTAAATACTTGCCCAGGGTCACAAGGCTTCTGACACCTTAGCTCTCATATGTATCAAAGACACCTCATAGACTTAATTTTCATATAATTGTCAAAGTATTCCACAAACAGGCTTAATGTTCTCATCTTCATTTTCCAAAGGAGGAAAAGGAGGCTCAGAGTACTTAGATGATTTGTCTAACACCTCTCAGCTACTAAGTGGTAGAGCTGAGATCTAAGCCCAAAGTCTATGTCCTTCTCATGATACACATCTGCTTTTTTCTAAACCACTGCTTGAACTACTTCTCATGCGACCAATTCAAACTCTACCTATAGATGAAAAGAGTCTAAAGAGACATATTAGCTGATTGCAATGTGTGAAGCTCATGTGGATCCCAATCCAAGCAAGTGCTCAATGAAAGCACTTAGAAGGCTGGGCGCAGTAGCCTAAGCCTGTCATCCCAGCACTTTGGGAGGCCGAGGCGAGAGGACTGCCTGAGTCCAGAGGTTCGAGATCTGCCTGGGCAACATGGCAAGACCTTGTCTCTACAATAAATCAAAAAATTAGCAGGGTGAGATGGTGCACACCCATAGTTCCAGCTCCTTGGAAAGCTGAGGCAGAAGGATTACCTGCAGGTAGAAGCTGCAGTGACTGTGAGCGTGACCCTGCACTTCAACCTTGGTGACAGAATGAGACTCCGATTTAAAAAAAAAAGAAATAAAGAAAGAAATACTACAGTGGTGCTCAAAGGGCAGACCCGCAGAGTATCAGCATCACCTGCAAACTTGTTAGAAATGCAAATTCTGGCCAGGCGCGGTGGCTCAAGCCTATAATCCCAGCACTTTGAGAGGCCGAGAGGAGAGCCCGATGGGTTTGAGACCAGCCTGGGCAACATGATGAGATCTCGTCTCTACAATGAATCAAAAAATTAACTGGGCGTGGTAGGGTGCGCTTGTAGTTCTGGCTACTTGGAAGGCTGAGGTGGAAGGATTGCCTGAGGTCAGCAGGTCGAGGCTGCTGTGGCCAGGAGCATGCCACTGCACCACTCCAGCCTGAGTGACAGAGTGAGACTGCAACTCAAAAAAAAAAAAAAAAAAAAAAAAAGAAAGTAATGAAAAATCTTGCCAGATTCAGTGGCTCAGCCTATAATCCCGCACCTTTGGGAGGCTGAGGTGAGTGGATTGCCTGAGCCCGCGGGTTCGAGACCCGCCTGGGCAACTTGGCTGAGACCTCATCTCTACAATAAATCAAAAATCAGCCGGGCATGGTAGTGTGTGCTTGTAGTTCCAGCTACTTGGAAGGCTGAGGCGGAAGGATTGCCGGAGCCCAGCAGGTCGAGGCTGTGGTGGCCGGGAGCGGCTACTGCACTCCGGTCTGGGCGACAGAGTGAGACTCCAACTCAAAAAAAAAAAAAAGAAAGAAAATTCTTGGCCAGGTGTGGTGGCTCACATCTGTAATCCCAGCACTTTGGAAGGCCGGGGTAGAGAACTGCTTGAGGATAGGAGTTCCAGAACACCCTGGGCCACAGAGGAAGACCCTGTCTAATTATTATTATTTTTAATAAAAGAAGAAAAAAGAAATGCAAATTCTCAATCCCATTCCAGACCTACAGAGCCAGAAACTCTGGGGGTTAAATCCAGTCATCTGTGTTTTAACAAGCCCTGCAGGGGATTCTGATGCACACTAAAGTTTGAGAGCCACCAAGTCATGTGATGTCTTGAATTTGTTTTAAAATAATCCAGGGGGGAACAAAAAACACCCTGACCTCTTCCCCCAAAAAAGTAAAATAAAATAAAATAACCCATGGAAGGGATGATGGGTATGTGGTAATTCATTATAACTATACTCTCTTTCTCTCTTTCTTTCTTTCAAGAGATGGGGGTCTTGCTATGTTACCCAGGCAGGACTCAAATCCCTGGGCACAAGCGACCCTCTCATCTCAGCCTCCTGAGTATATACTCTCTACTTTTTTAATTTTTGAGTCGGAGTCTCTCTATCACCCAGACTGGAGTGCAGTGGCATGTTCACAGCCACCGCAGCCTTGACCTCCTTCTGCCTCAGCCTTTCAAGTAAGCTGGAATTTCAGACGTACGCCACATGCCTGGCTAATTTTTTGATTTATTGTAGAGATGAAGTCTCGTCAAGTTGCCGAGGCTGGTCTCAAACCCCTGGACTCAGGCAATTCTCTCGCCTTACCCTACCAAAGTGCTGGAATGACAGGCTGAGCCACTGCACCCGGTTATTTTTATGTGTTTGAAATTTTTCTATAAAAAAGAGTTTTCAGGCTGGGCGCGGGGGCTCACGCCTACAATCCCAGTACTTTGGGAGGCTGAGGAGAGAGGATTGCCTGAACCCATGGCAGGAGGATAGGAGTTCCAGAACAGCCTGGGCCACAGAGACCAGCCTGGGCAACTTGGCGAGACCTCATCTCTACAGTAAATCAAAAAATT
>NW_007253418.1:366638-371751 GCF_000164805.1 Carlito syrichta
GCGCCTTTGGGAGGCTGAGGTGAGTGGATTGCCTGAGCCTGTGGGTTCGAGACCCGCCTGGGCAGCGAGACCTCATCTCGACAATAAATAAAAAAATCAGCCGGGCGTGGTAGCGTGTGCCTGTAATTCCGGCTACTTGGAAGGCTGAGGCGGAAGGATCGCCGGAAGGATCGCCGGAGCCCAGCAGGTCGAGGCGGTGGCCGGGAGCGGCCACTGCACTCCAGTCTGGGCGACCAAGTGACTCCAACTCAAAAAAAAAAGAAAGTCTTTAAATGACTCTTCTTGTATCATTCAGTCACTGTCCCCTCCCAGCGTTCTCCCCCTTTGGTATCTGTTCACTCTGTAGTTTGCAGAAGCTGTTGTCCAAGCCCTTGTCTTTGCATGGGTGCTGGATAATGTTTCTGTTGCTTTTGTTGGCACTATCGACAGCTTCTACAGATTTCTCTTAGAAAACAGCAGGTGCAAGCTGGGTGCAGTAGTTCACGCCCGTAATCCCAGCGCTTTAGAAGATGGAGGTGAGAGGTTTGCCTGAGCCCACAGGTTTGAGACCAGCCTGGGCAAATTGGTGAGACCTTCTCTCTAAAATAAATCAAAAAAATTAGCTGGGTGCAGTGGCTCACACCTGTAATCCCAGCATTTTGGGAGACCGAGGCAGAAGGATCGTCTGAGCCTAGCAGGTCAAGGCTGTGGTGTTTGTGAGCGTGCCACTGCGCTCCAGCCTGGGCAACAGAGTGAGAGTCCAACTAAAAAAAAAGAAAAAAGAAAAGAAAACAACAAACACGCCTCATTCCATATTTTAAGAGTTTGCTTTGTGTGATTGTTTTAATTTGCAACATCTTTGCCATTAAAAAAAATCCAAACAACACAGAAGTGGAACAAGTAAAAATGTCACCTTGTTTCCTGGGACACCGTCTTCATGGTTAACATTCTAATGCTCTTGCCAACCCCTCCTTGTGGTCTGTGCTCATTCCTCCTGTGATCTCTGCCTTGGGTCCCCCAGGACAGCACTTACTTTGGAACCGGAAGACCACAACCCATTGAGTCTTCAGGCTGAAGACTGGAGAACGTTAACGGGAGAGGAGTAAATGAAAAGGCCAAGGAGAAGGAGGGGAGAGCCAGGGGTGAGAGGGAGGGGGATGGCTGGCTCCTGCCTGGAAGTGGGATGAGGAGTTACAAGTCCAGTCCCGACAACTGCCCCATCCTGTTCCCTCAATGGCTATCCTCGGTCTTGGTCAGACTCAGGAGCTCTGAGAACCTTCTTTAGCAAGCCAACTGCTGAAACACTGTTCAGCACACAGACTTAGGTGAGATGCGGCGTGTTCAGGGTGGTATGGCGGTAGACTGTGTGGACTTAGAATGAAGACTGTGGCTGCCTCTGCCTTTAGCTAACTTGAACCCATTCTAGAAGGCCCCACAATGTGTGGCCGGCGCTCTGTATGCATTCACTTCCTTTGTCGCCATCAAGTCACTGACGAGCCAACATCCTACCCGTGGTCATAGCCTTCTGGATCCTTCCAATTGTGACTTCTAGGAGTCCCCTGATCTTCTTGAGGAAGTGACTCAAGAAACTTGATTCCCTGTTTTGTTTATTTGTAATTTATTTTTTAGAGACAGGGCTTCACTCTGTCGCCTGGGCTGGAGTGCAGTGGCATGACCATAGCTTATCGCAGTCTCGGACTCAAGGAATCCTCCTGCCTTGGCCTCTCAAATAGCTACAACTGTAGGCATAAGACACCATGCCTGGTTAATTTTTCTTTTTTTATTTTTTTTGAGTCAGAGTCTCACTCTGTCACCTAGGCTGGAGTGCTTCTCTCTCAGCCTTCCAAGTAGCTGGAACTACAGGCATGTGCCATCAAGCCTGGCTAATTTTTCTTGATTTATTGTAGAGATGAGGTCTCACCAAGTTGCCCAGGCTGGTCTTGAACTCTTGGGTTCAGGCAATCCTCTCACCTCAGCCTCCCAAAGTGCTGGGATTATAGGTGTGAGCCACTGTGCCCAATCAATTTTTCTATTTTTTGTATAAACAGGGCCTCGCTATGTTGCCCAGGCTGGTCTCAAACTCCTGGCCTCAAGTGATCCTCCTGTCTCAGCCTTCTAATGCACTGTGATTACAGGTGTGAGCTACCATGCTGGGCTTCCCTGTTTTAAATCACTAGTCTTCCAATGCTTCATGACTTCTGAAAACTTGTCTTAAGATGTGTTAATGAGCCGGGCTCGTGGCTCAGCCTGTAATCCCGCGCCTTTGGGAGGCTGAGGTGAGTGGATTGCCTGAGTCCGCGGGTTCTAGACCCATCTGGGCAACTTGGCGAGACTTCATCTCTACAATAAATCAAAAATTAGCCGGCTGTGGTAGCGTGCGCCTGTAGTTCCAGCTACTTGGAAGGCTGAGGCGGAAGGATCGCCGGAGCCCAGCAGGGCAAGGCTGCGGTGGCCAGGAGCAGCCACTGCACTCCAGTCTGGGCGACAAAGTGAGACTCCAACTCAAAAAAAAAAAAAGATGTGTTAATGTAGCTGGGCTCGTGGCTCAGCCTGCAATCCCACGCCTTTGGGAGGCTGAGGTGAATGGAATGCCTGAGCCCACGGGTTTGAGACCCGCCTGGGCAACTTGGCGAGAACTCATCTCTACAATAAATCAAAAAATTAGCCGGGTGTGGTAGCACGTACCTATAGTTCCAGCTACTTGGAAGGTTGAGGCAGAAGGATCGCCAGAGCCCAGCAGGTCGAGGCTGTGGTGGCCGGGAGCAGCCACTGCACTCCAGTCTGGGCAACAGAGTGAGACTCCAACTCAAAAAAAAAAAAAAAAAAGATTTTGTTAATGTTAAAATACCTAAGGCTATTTATAAATGTGGGAAAGTGTTTATAATTCAATGTTAGTTTTTTTTAAAGTGGTACACACAATATGGAATATTTTCTCCTCAATAACCAGGTATATGAGGTCTGACAATTAAGTTTGCAGACTTGCCACTATGTACTTTCAGTGGCAACACTGTACAACCAACTCAGTAAGGTTTCATAACCTTGGTATATCAGTGTCTCGGAGCTGGGTTCACGTTGACGTGTGGCGATGTCTTCCTGAGTGGCGTTCATTATAATTGTTGCATGGTTTTGTGTGCCATTGTGAGAATATCAGAGTTTGAATAAGAGCAATGAACATACATTAAATTTATTGTTAAACTTGACAAGAGTGCAAGTGAAATCAAGGACATGTTAGTCCACGTTTATGGGGATAATGCCATGAAGAAAATGGCGGTGTACAAATAGATTAAACATTTTACTTTTTTTTTCTGAGTTGAAGTCTTACTCTGTTGCCCAGGTTGAAGTGTAGTGGCACGCTCATGGCCACCGCAGCCTCGACCTGCTGGGCTCAGGCGGTCTTTCTGCCTCAGCCTTCCAAGTAGCTGGAACTATGGGTACATGTCACCACGCCCGGCTAATTTTTTGATTTATTGTAGAGATGAGGTCTCAACAAGTTGCCCAGCCTGGTCTCGAACCTGCAGGCTCAGGCAATCCTTCCACCTTTACCTCCCAAAGTGCTGGGATTATAGGTGTAAGCCTCTGCCCTCGGCCAGGAAATATTGAAAGGAAGAGATTTTGATGACATTCAGGACATCAAGGGTAATGTGACAACAGCTCTGAGCCAGAAAAAGTTCCAAAATTACTTTGATGAGTGGATTAGGTGCATAGTTTCCCATGGGGAGTACTTTGAAGGTGACCAAAAGGTTATTCAGTAATGAGGTGTGTAGAGCTTTTCCTAGGATAAGTTCGTGAACTTGACTGTTAAACCTTGTATTCTTTGGTGATGTAGCCAAGAAGAAAGGAACATGCAAGAAAGATGTATTGTCAGTTAGGATGAATTATTGTTTTTTTTTAATTTTAGACATGACATTCCCTCTTAATAACTTTGTTTATAAAAATCGCTTGGCTGATATGCTTCCCTCTTCTAGTTCAACGTTTAAAGTTCAGTTTCCAGCTGGACACAGTGACTCAAGCCTATAATCCCAGCACTTTGGGAGGCCGAGGCGAGAGACTTGCCTGAGCCTGGGGGTTGGAGACCAGCCTGGATAACTTGGTGAGACCTCGTCTCTACAATAAATCACACACAAAAAAAGCTAGCCGGACATGGTGGTGTGGGTCTACAGTTCCAGTTACATGGAAGGCTGAGGCGGAAGGATCGCCTGAGTCCAGCAGGTCGAGGCTGCGGTGGCCATGAGCTTGCCACTGCCCTCCAGTCTGCCACAAGAGTGAGACTCCAACTCAAAAACAAAAGCAAAAAATAACTCTGTAGCTATAAGCGTCAATACACTTTGTAATCATGTACTATGATGTTCTTCCTAAACTCAAAAGAATTTTACAAATTTGCACCAGGATTAAGTGGCATAGTCCCTATCATAAAAATGGAGTTACTGAGGTATTTCCCCTTCACCAATGGCCCCAGGGGAAACAGAGTTTGAAAAGAGAGCTCAGGTTTCTGGGGGTTCAAGTTTTCTCATTCTTTGAACATTTTTGTTTTGTTTTGAGTCAGAGTCTCACTCTGTTGCTCAGGCTGGAGCGCAATAGCAGGAAAATGGCTCACCACAACCTCGACATCCTGGACTCAGAGCAATCCTCCCACCTCAACTTCTTGAGTAAGCTGGGATTAAAGACATGTGCCACCACACCCGGTTAATTTTTTGATTTTTTTGTAGAGGCAAGATCATGCTATATCGCTCGGGCTGGTCTCAAACTCCTGGACTCAAGCAATCTTCAGTTTCCCAAAGTGCTAGGATTATAATCCAGCCACTGTGCCTGGACAGAACATTCTTTAAGAACTATAACTGGGTGTGGTGGCTCTTGCCTGTAATCCCAGCACTTTGGGAGTCTGAGATGAGAGGATTGCCTGAACCCAGGGTTTCGAGACCAGCTGGGGCAACTTGACAAGACCTCATCTCAGCCGGGCTCAGTGGCTTAGCCTGTAATCCCGCGCCTTTGGGAGGCTGAGGTGAGTGGATTGCGTGAGCCCACAGGTTCAAGACCCGCTTGGGTAATTTGGCAAGACGTCATCTCTACAATAAATAAAAAAAAAAATAGCCGGGCGTGGTAGCACACACCTGTAGTTCCAGCTACTCGGAAGGCT
>NW_007253418.1:371806-376806 GCF_000164805.1 Carlito syrichta
GGGTGCGGTGGCCGGGAGCATGCCACTGCCCTCCAGCCTGGGTAACAGAGTGAGACTCCAACTCAAAAAAAAAAAAAAAAAAAAGACCTCATCTCTAAAATAAATAAATAAACAAATAAATAAGTTGGGCATGGTGTCACACACCTACAGTTCTAAATACTTGGAAGGCTGAGGTGGAAGGATCACCTGAGTCCTGCAGATAGAGACTGTGGTGGCTGTATGCGTGCCACTGTTCTCCAGCCTGGGCTATAAAATGAGACTTCAACTCAAAAAAATAAATAAATAAACCCAAGGAAACTATAACTGTATCTTGCCATCATTTCTACCATACACAAAGTCCTGAATGGTATAGAAAACTAGCTAGACTTCTGTATTCATCTTGGTGGGTTTGTCACACACTGTCTCCTCAGGGAAGTGCCTCTAGCTGGCTAGCTCAGTTGTCTTGAGTGAGAACCATGAAGTCTTGGCTGCCTACCTCCTCTGCTGGCTACTGTATATACCTAAGCCCTGTCTCAGGGCTTGAGATGAAGCTGGATCCCTGTTAGGGCTGGCCACTGGCCGAAGAGGTCATTCAAGTCAACTGGTCTATTGGGAATCTCGCTGGTCTTCACCTGTCCAGGCCACAAAGCCAGCAGTGTTAACTGCACCAGGCTCCCAGCCCACTGAGCTCTTCGTCAGGCACTGGAGCCTAGACAAGGTGGCCTGGCTCAGTATACACACTCCACCTGGAAGAGAAGCAGAAGGATTGCACTGTGTGCTCCTAGTACCCCATACCCCGTGGAGACAAACGCCAACGAAAATGCAAGCAATGCGGGGTTGTTTGCGAGTTTTCTTTGGATGCACTGGAACAAGGGGTCAGCGCCTACATTCCTGCCATTGTGAGAACTAGAGTGTCCAAGCAAGAGGAAATTACCAGTCCGTTCCAATAGTATGCAGCATTTCCAAGCTCAGGAAGACCTTCTTGCTCCAAAATTCTCCTGAGCAGGCATTTCCTGTGGCAAAGTGGTTCTCAGCCTACTTGTTTAGAAAGCATCTTCAGTGGAAAGGCTAGGTTTGTTATGACCAAAGGTGCATTTTTTGAGAGGCCAACGTGCAGAAATGGGGGAGAGTGATATCTGGAAATCTTGACTCTCTCTTCCCTGAGTGTTCATGGAAATTGGTGGGGCTGCCCAGACCAGGGTTGGAACTATGGGGGGAAATGGCCCCTCTTCACCCATTTGGAACCCTCGTACAGAAGAAAACCACCCTTCACATAGTGCTCTTTCTGTGCCATCAGGTGAGGTTTTTCCCTGCCCAGTTTATTAGATATATTCCTCCTTTTCTCCCGTGCAGGTGTATATTCTTACTCTGTGACCCTCATCTCTTTAACCAAGAGGAAACTGAGACTCAGAGAAGTCAAATGACTTGCCTAAAGTCACACAGGGTAGTGAATGGTGGAGTTGAGTTTCCAAATCCAAGTTCAGGTGACGCCAAAGCTCTTTCCTCTACGCCATTCTGCCTATTTGACTCTGGGCAGAAGTTGTCAGATTTGATATTAGGACTATTCATTTCAGGCTGGCACTTGTGATCTTGCTGGAATGTGGCCTGTGAGTGCACTGTGGTTTAGAAGATGTGGGTGAGAGAGGACAGTGCTTTATACTAAAAACAAGAACAGGGTGTGGGCCAAATCCCTGAGGTTAGAGGACAGTGGGTTTGACTAGCAGGTGTAGAAAAAGAGATGGCTGTGAGAAACCTGAAGTTATTATAGTCGAATCATGTCTCTTGAGTGTCTTGGTATCAGCTAACCATGGTGTTCCAAGTAATCTACCTGGCAAGAAATAGAACTATTGCACCAAGGTTTATTTCACTTAAAATACTAACTTTCACCAGGCAAGATGGCTTACACCTGTAATCCCAGCATTTGAGGAGGCCAAAGCAGGAGGACGACTTGAGCCCAGGAGTTCAAGACCAGCCTGGGCCAACACAGTGATATCTATTAAAACAACAACAACAACGAAAGAAAAACACACACTGACTATTCATAGAATTTTGAATTACTATCATTTCTTTTTTTAATTGGAGTCTCACTCTCACCCAGACTGGAGTGAATGGCCACTCCCGGCCACCGCAGCCTCGACCTGCTGGGCTCTGGCGATCCTTCCACCTCAACCTTCCAAGGAGCAGAACTACAGATACACGCTACCATGCCCGACTAATTTTTTGATTTATTGTGGAGATGAGGTCTTGCCAAGTTGCCCAGGTGGGTCTTGAGCCCGCGGGCTCAGGCAGTTCACTCACCTCAGCCTCCCAAAGCGCGGGATTACAGGCTGAGCCACCAAGCCTGGCTTCATTTTTTTTTTTTTTTGAGTTGGAGTTTCACTCTGTTGCGCAGGTGGGAGTGCAGTGGCACGTTCACGGCCACCACAGCTACGACCTGCTAGGCTCAGGTGATCCTTCCACCTCAGCCTTCCAAGTAGCTAGAGCTACAGGCGTGGGCCACCATGTCCAGTTAATTGTTTTTGATTTATTGTAGAGACAAAGTCTCGCCAAGTTGTCCAGGCTGGTCTCAAACCCTTGGGCTCAGGCAATCCTCCTGCTTCCGCCTCCCAAAGTGCTGGGATTATAGGCGTGCGCCACCATGCCCAGTTTACTATCATTTTTAAGTTAATCAAGTAGAATGACTATAAAAGTTCCAAGGAAGAGCCATTATTTCCATTATTCGACAGAAGTAGCAGCTGAAGGATTCAGTGGACAAGTGACTGGGTCAGAGTCATCATGGTAACTGTGCAGGAATGGGGTGAGAATTTACAGACCCTTGCTGGAATCCAGTTTTCTTAGGGCTGAGATCAAACTTGCCTCTTTTCTTTTGTTTCAAGCCCACTCTTAGGAGTGACATCTTACGTAGGTCAAGTGCTATCATTGTTTTTGTTCCAAAGCACTTCACATATATGGCGTCATCTCATACCCAACCCGACTTACAGATCAGAAAACAGAGGCATATACAGGATAAGAGATGGCTAAGACCCTACAGCTGGTTCCTGGCAGAGCCTGGCGTCTGGCATTCCTTCCTCTGGGTCACACTGCCCTCCAGCTGATCCTGGCTGAAACTGAGCAGAGTAGCGGGAGTTCACACAGAGGTTACATCTCCCAGCCATCGTGGTCTCAGTGAACGACAATAAAACTACAAAACTGATTATATTTTCAAAAACTAGACATTTGTCCTCAGATCAATGGTTCATGCGCGTCTTGGCCTAGAGGTCCCCTCATCCATGGCCCAAAGAACACAGCTTGGCCCTTTCTTTCCTCCCCCCTCCCTCCTCCTCCCTCTTCCCTCTCTCCCTCTGACCGCTGTCCCCTCTCCTCCAGCCCTTCCTTAGTCAGAGCAGAGCTCATTAATATAATATATCAAGGAACCCTGCAGTAGGGCTCACGTTCTCTCCTCTTTTGCTGTGTTGAACCAAAGCTCTCAGGTCTTGTCCAGGCAGATGCTCATGCATTGATCAGTGAGGAGGTCCCTCAGGCACCCCAAGGGGCTTGGAGAGGACAACAGGGCCACATTCCCTGCTGAGTGTTATTTGACTGCCAGAATTGGCAGCTCTGATTAGCAAATAATCACAGGAGTTAGAAAACTGGAGACTGTACATGCCAGTCATGACATTCCCCATTTGAGGAATTTTTAGGACAACTATGAAAAGAGCCTGCCTAGGCCTTGGAGACAGTTCCTCATGAACTTGGGCTAGGAAAAGATTTAACGTCGCCAAGACTCAGACTCCTCATCTGTAAAATGGCAAACCTTACACCATCCTCACAGGTTGTTGTAGGAATAAATTACCAAGCACAATGCCAGGCAAACATAGTCGGTGCTCAATAAATGTCGCTTTTCTGGCCTGGTGCAGTGGCTTATGCCTGTAATCCCAGCACTTAGGGAGGCGGAGGCGAGGGGATTGCCTGAGCCCAGGAGTTTAAGACCAGCCTGGGCAACTTGGCGAGACCTTGTCTCTACAATAAATCAAAACATTAGCTGGGCATGGTGGCGTGCGCCTGTGGTTCCAGCTACTTGGAAGGCTAAGGGGGAAGGATTGCCTGAGCCCAGCATGTCGTGGCTGTGTGGCCGTGAACGTGCCACTGCACTCCAGCCTGGGAGACAGAGTGAGACTCTTGACTCAAAAAAAAAAAAGTAACTTTTCTTCCCAGTAGTTCTTGCTTTAGTTCCACATAAAGGTGCATTCCCATCTGAATGACACTATTAGAAGAGTTCATTCTTACTGTAAGAAATAAAATTTTCTAAACCCTAACTTTTACGCCTGAAAGGTTAACAATTAGCAATGTCAGGGGCAAATGCCACCTAACAGCACTAGGTTTGCAAAAGAAGAGTTGGTGAAAGGCGATACCTATAGAAATCTAGAAGAGGCCGGGCTCGGTGGCTCAGCCTGTAATCCCAGCACTTTGGGAGGCTGAGGCGAGTGGATTACCTGAGCCCATGGGTTCGAGACCAGCTCAGGCAACTTGGTGAGACCTCGTTTCTACAATTAAAAAAAAAATTAGCTGGGCCTGGTAGTGCGTGCCTGTAGTTCCAACTACTTGGAAGGCTGTGGCAGAAGGATCGCCAGAACCCAGCAGGTCGATGCCGGGATGGCCATGAGTGTGCCACTGCACTCCAGCCTGGGCAAAAGAGTGAGAAAACTAGAATAAACTTAGGTGAGCGTAGTCTTTTTGCCTCAGTATAACCATTTTTGCTTAGACTTTACCCTCGACATGCTTTGAATCTAGCATAGGTTAAACATAGATGAATTTCCAATAGGTAGGTTTTAGGAAGCCTTTAGGATTCTGCTGTAGGCCAAGCTGGCAGCCTACGCCACCCCTCAGCAATTCTCCATTAGATGCAAGACCAGGACAACCCAACAGCCCAACCATTCAATTCATGATTTAACATAATAATCTATATAAAAACTTTAGCCGGGCTCAGTGGCTCAGCCTGTAATCCCACGCTTTGGGAGGCTGAGGTGAGTGGATTGCCTGAG
>NW_007253418.1:376834-378118 GCF_000164805.1 Carlito syrichta
TTTGAGTCGGAGTCTCACTCTGTTGCCAGGCAGGAGTGCAGTGGCACGCTCATGGCCACCGCAGCCTCGACCTGCTGGGTTCAGGAGATCCTTCCACCTCAGCCTTCCAAGGAGCTGGAAGTTCAGGCATGCACCACCACGCCCGGCTAATTTTTAGATTTATTGTGGATACGAGGTCTCTTCAAGGTGCTCAGGCGGATCTCGAACCCCTGAGCTAAGGCAATCCTCTCGCCTCAGCCTCCCAAAGTGCTGGAACTACAGGCGTGAGCCACTGCTTCTGGCTCTAATTTACTTTTAAATAAACTATATTTTCTAACCTACCCTGTGTGCAATTCTTTGCATCTTTCATGCGGCATCGAATCGCACACCAGATAACTCACACCCACAGCGGACCTGACCTAACATTCTGGAGGCCCCACTGGGAAAGTGTGCCCTAACATTTTTGGAGGTCCCACAGAGACATGACCTAACAAAAAGTTTTACAAAGTCATAGAATGTAATCCTTACACTGATTATGTCTTCTCTCACTGCCCCAGGACACAGTGAGCCCCTCTTGGTTACCTATCAACCTTCCATCGTACTTACTACAATCGTAATTATACAGTTATTCATTAAATATTTTTTCTTGCTTGTGCATGCTCCAAGAGCCTAGCACAGTGTCTGGCACATAGAAGATGAATGGATACACAAACAAAAAATTAACACTCACCTTATCCTCTTCCAAACCATATAGCAATCCTGTTGTGACCCAGGGGCTGGGATTACCCCCTTCGCAGAGGAGAAAGGCTCAAACTTTTCAAGGTCATCCAGTGAGTAAATGGTGGGGCAGGCCCTTCAACACAGACTTTCTGACACCAAGTTCTCGTTTTTTCTTCCATATTGTTCTGCCCTTTGGCTCACCAGCCTCTCCCTCATGTCTGTTCAGATGGTAACATCCACCATTCCCTCAAGCTTCAGTCTGGGCGTGTCTTTGGTGGCCAGTTGCCACATTTTGAGTGCGGATCTACTTTCCACCTTAACTCATTGAACAATGGGCTGTTTATTGGTGACAACGGCCCTTCAGATGAGGCAAAGCAAGTCCTTTCATGTACATCCATACAAACCTCCGGAAGCAGGGAAGCAGAAAGAGGTTGAGTGGGGAAGCTGGAAGCTGTGGGGAGGGGGGTCTATGTTGTTTGCTGGGGGACCCTTGACGTTCATCTTGAATAGTTTTGTTTTTTTTTTTTGAGTGGGAGTCTCACTCTGTCGCCCAGACCGGAGTGCAGTGGCCGCTCCCGGCCACCA
>NW_007253418.1:378653-380364 GCF_000164805.1 Carlito syrichta
CCAAAAAAAAAAAAAAAAAAAAAAAAAAAAGTACCAAGGCAATTGGGCCTCAGTTTATATTGTAAATTCCCTTTTAATTGGTATCTGTCTTTACTCATTAACCAGGTTTCTGATACAGACATGCAGTAAACATCTCAACCCTCCTCTTTCTCACTGTGAAACCCAGTTCACAGTCTAGTTTTACTGGTCTATTAAATCCACCCCACTCTCCCCCTTTTACTCTCTCCATATCTGGGGATCCCTGTAGAACCACTTGAAGGTGCATGTTCAAGGAGAACTTGAACTTAATGTTTAGACAGACATAATGGGAAAACCCCTGGAGTGGGAGTAACTAAACGTGTGTGCACGGGTCAGTTGACTTTTCACTAGTTGTGAGCTGTGGGGCGAGGGGTTTCCCCTCCACGGACTCAGGATCTGTCTTTGAACCTGCGGGGGTTCTCCCCAAGCACTTGTGTTCCTCTAGTTCCTGTCATCTTCTAAACAGACTGCCCTTGGAAAATCAGAACAAGAGAAACCCTCCTTCACCACTCAAGGCTCTCTCAGGCAGAAAAGGTCACCCTTAAGCCAACTGTGGTTAGGAAGTGCTTGTAACACGGTTGTCTTTGTAACAACTTCCTTAAAGAGACTTCAAAGCCCTTTATGAATCCACACAATAGCTGAGCTGCCAGGGCAAAACACTAATACCCCTAGAAATGTGAGTGGCATCTGCTTCCTGGTGGCTGCCAGCCGAGCAACTTCTCTATCCCTCCAAACCCTCCCAAACCCCTTGGACAAGTGGTTTCCATGGTCACTTAGGCCAGCCCGAGACTGTGCACAGGGTGAGGGTCAGTACAGACGTGAGATCAGTGAGCCAACCTGACTGCTGTTGCCTAGAGAAAAGGGCATGATGGGCCAGGTCCCTAACCCAGGGGTCATGTATTTTTCTTTTTCTTTTTTCTTTTTTGAGTTGGAGTCTCACTCTGTCGCCCAGACTGGAGTGCAGTGGCCACTCCAGCCTCGACCTGCTGGGCTCCGGCGATCCTTCCGCCTCAGCCTTCCGAGTAGCTGGAACTACAGGTGCGCGCTACCACGCCCGGCTAATTTTTTGATTTGTTGTAGAGATGAGGTCTCGCCAAGTTGCCCGGGCGGGTCTCGAACCCGCGGGCTTAGGCAATCCACTCACCTCAGCCTCCCAAGGTGCTGGGATTACAGGTTGAGCCACAGAGCCCGGCTCTGTTTTCTATTTTCTATTTTTTTTTTGAGTCAGAATCTCACTCTGTCGCTCAGGATGGAGTGCAGGAGCATGCTCACGGCCACCGCAGCCTCGACCTGCCGGGCTCAGGCGATCCTTCCGCCTCAGTCTCCCGAGTAGCTGGAACGACAGGCGTGCGCCACCACGCCCGGCTGCTATTTTTATTTATTGTAGAGACGAGGTCTCGCCATGTTGCCCAGACTGGTCTCGAACCCCTGGCTCCGGCAGTCCTCTCTCCTCGGCCTCCCAAAATGCAATCACTGGCAGGCGGCAGGTTGAACCAGAGGAGAAAAGTGCACGTACAGGGTAAGCCCGGGAGTCTTCTGTAGGAAGCCCCACTGCCCATGGGCTACAGAACCCTGAATGTCACCCGGAGGCCACAGAAAGCATGGGGGCCCCGCGCGAACGCTGGATTTGAGCGCAGCCCCCCGGCCGTCGCGCCGGGTTCCCCGCCCGAGCCAGGGTCCCGGCAGGCACGCC
>NW_007253418.1:380800-383390 GCF_000164805.1 Carlito syrichta
CGTACCGACGAGGGCTCACCAAGTTGCCCAGGCTGGTCTCGAGCCCCTGAGCTCGGGCAGTCCTCTCGCCTCGGCCTCCCAAAGTGCTGGGATGGCAGGCGTGAGCCACCGCGCCCGGCCTTCCTGCCTCTTTCCTGACACCCCTGGGTGGCAAGCCGCGCCGGGGCGGAAGGATTCCCCACGGCACGTCATCCTCGGGGGGCGGCAGGGGAGGCACATTGTGCAGAAAGGAGGCTTGGTTTTCCTTTGGAATGCACGTCCTGCCGCTGTCGGGGCGGGAATTGCCTTCCTGGGGTGCGCGGCTCCGGTCGCGGGTTAAAACGTCGCATGCTCCGGAGCACCCGCCTCTGGAGATGGGACTTGGAAGAAAAACCAAGACTTAAAGTGCCGGGGCCCCCCATCCGCCTGCAGACAGTGGAGCAGTGACCGTGGCCTTTTGAGCGGTGTCAGCACAGGGAAGGGCTCCGGGTGGCCTCGCTGCAGATCGCTCGGCGGCGGGAGGTGCTTTGCTTTGGAGGAGACTCGCTCTGCCGCGAAGTTTTGCCTCCCAGTCAAAGGGATGATGTATCCCATCCTTAATCATTGTTTTCCTCCAGGAGGGCTCGACGGGCTGGCCGTACATGTGTGTGCACGTACGAACGTACACACACACACACACACACACACACACACACACACACACACACACACACCCCTTATTTCTGATGGGAATCAGGATATGAAACCCCAGGGCGCTGGAGGCTGGAGGAGGTGGTGGGGGCACCCAAACTGTGGGCTCACCTGGGGCCGGTGAATTGCCATAAGCAGCCAAGGTTGGTTAACGAATCGTTTGGAACAAGAAAAGGAAGCCGAGCTTCTGCCTCCCCCACGGCAGCTGGATGAGCACTGTGGGGACCACTGCGGTTGGCCCCCTAAACGCTTGCTGACAAACACTGGCAGGAGGCAGGTTGAATAATAGGAGAAAAGGCATCCAAGTGCATGTACTGGGAAAACATGGGCGTCTTCTGTATGAAGCCCCAACTTCCCAGTGGAAAATATCACCTGGAGGTAAATATCACCTGGAGGTAACCGAAAGAATGGGGGCTTGGATTCTGGTAAAACAGGTTATGGGAAGGAGAAGAAGAGGAATTCTACAAAGACGCACCACGTGGTTGCTAGGAAAAAATGCATGGATTCTTGGAAGAATGGGTGGCTAGGGGAAACAGATTGACTCAGAAGTTAAATGAATCTGAGAGACAGGTATTATTTTGTAAAACGATCTGATGATGACTGGGAAGGGAAACAGCTTCTTTTGGGAGAGACGGTGAGGGGAAGGTCAAAGAGAACTTGACCCTTCAGTTCAGGGTGTGGAAACACCGTATTTGGGGATTATTGGCTTCTGAGCCTCAGCATTACCTTTCTGTGAAAGCTGCCTGAGTGACTGATGGTGGCTCCTGTCCTTGACAGTCTGTCCCAAGCTGTGGAGTCATTTGTGAGTGATACAGTTCCAGGACCCAGGAAACATAGAAGGACCAGGAGTAATTCTGATGCTGAAGATGGATTCTCCCTGGCTAGGTGGTGGTGGTGGGAAATGCATCTCGCTTCACAGCATAAAAACTCTGAGCCTCCTCTCTCTGAGGTCCTTGGACTCATGGGGAAGGAAGGTCAGGGGAGCCAGGCTGTGAGTAGCTGTGGATTGCTTTTAATTGAATTCTAGTCTACTGGTTGTCAAGACTTGCTTGACTTTTTTGGTGTTTTTTTGAATAGGTGTCTTCCTCTGTCACCCAGGCTGGAGTGCAGTGGCACACTCATGGTCACTGCAGCCTTGACCTACTGGGCTCAGGTGAACCTCCCGCCTCAATCTTCCAAGTAGCTAGAACTACAGGCATGCACCACCACATCCCGCTAATTTTTGATTTATTGTTGCCCAGGCTAGTCTTGAACCCCTGAGCTCAGTCAGTCTTCTCATTTCTGCCTCCCAAAGTGCTGGGATTACAGGCATGAGCCACCACACCCAGTTACTTGCTTGATATTATGTCCTTCATCCGATCAGGGAGAAACAGAAGATAGGTGAGAGAAAGGAGTTACATCCAAGTGGAAATCAGTTTTGAAAACTGCAAACTTGGGCATGTGTTCTCAAGAAAGCTGCGCTGAGACGGACATGTCACTAGACAGCTCTTTAGGCTGCTCCAAGACTCAGGAGAGAAACTCACCGTTGGCCCTCTCTCCTCAGACTGGTGACTCCCCCTTGCTGTGGGGCGTAGGGGGGCAGGACCTCCTCCCCACTCCCCCTTCCTCCCCTCTGCTTTCCCCCTCCCCTTCTCTCCCCTCCCAGTTCTCCAAGGTGGGGTATGGGCGGCTTACAGGAAAACCCCCATGTTCACCTCACCCTGAGTAGCCAGCCTGCCCCCCCCACCGGGTTTCCTAAGAACATAGTTTTTTTTGGTGTTTTTTTTTTTGGTTTTTTTGAGTTGGAGTCTCACTCGGTCGCCCAGACTGGAGTGCATTGGCCGGAGCGGCCACCGCAGCCTCGACCTGCTGGGCTCCGGCGATCCTTCCGCCTCAGTCTTCCAAGTAGCCGGAATTACAGGCATACGCTACCATGCCCAGC
>NW_007253418.1:383410-391870 GCF_000164805.1 Carlito syrichta
AACCCGCGGGCTCAGGCAATCCACTCACCTCAGCCTCCCAAAGGCGCGGGATTACAGGCTGAGCCACCAAGCCCGGCTGGAAGTTTAAATGCTCCAGGCAGAGGGCAGACCACACTTTGACCCCAGTGCTGGGTCTGACCCCCCTCCACCCCCAACCTTGGATTAATGCTGACATTCTACACTTCAGTGATTTTGTTTTGACCTTATCCCCTGTGGCGGTTAAACAGCCATAAAACCTGCCTGAATTCTGCTGAGCCTGCCCTGCCTGAACCTGGCGTGGAGAGCTGGAATGGGAGTACTGCCCAGATGATATTGGGGAAGGCTCTAGCACCTGGGACGGGAAGTGGGCCAGGCCCAGAACCTCTGACCTGGGATCTTGGTAAATACCATTTCCTCACAGCATTCCTTGCAGAGCATCTTCCCTGCTTGGGGCCAGCTGGGTCTGCAGGTTCTAACACGCACTGGCCTGAGCCTTCCAGGTCTCCCAAACGGGGCAGATGACCTTTGGGAAGGGAACTAGTTCCCTCCAGGTAGGACCTGCTCCCTCAGGAAGCCACCTTGGCCTTGGCCCAGCCTTGCTTTGTGAGGTCAGTTTATTCCTGTTAAGACTTCTGTCAGGAACCAGAGTGCCTTTCTAAAATCAGATCTGAGCTGATGATCACCGAGGGTGGGCCCTGGTCTTCACCTATGAACTCGCTTTTAAAAAAGATTTTAAATTTTATTATGGGAATGTGGAGTGCAGGTGAGGATTAACTACATAAGTAGGCTGCATGCAGATGAAGTTTGGGCCTCTACCCGTCCCCCACTCCCCTAGCATTGAACCATATGTTGTCACGTGCCTCTACCTCCTCTCTCCCTCCCTTCCCTAGCAGTGCCCAGTGACTGCTGGCCCTTCCTGTGTGCTAATGTGACTAATTTTCAGACCCATTTATGAAGTGCGAACATGTGGGGTTCAGATCTTTGATTCTGTGATAGTTCACTCAATATGATGGTTTCCAACTCACCCAATTTGCTGTGAGGCCCATAATTTTGTTCTTCTTTATGGCTGCATAATACTCTATCGTGTATATGTACCATATTTTCTTTATCCAGTACACATTTTTTTTGAGTCGGAGTCTCACTCTGTCGCCCAGGCTGGAATGCAGTGGCACACCACGGCCACTGCAGCCTCGACCTGCTGGGCTCAGGTGATCCTTCCTCCTCAGCCTTCCAAGTAGCTGGAACTACAGGTGTGCGTCAACATGCCCGGCTAGTTTTTTGATTTATTGTAGAGACAAAGTCTCGTCATGTTGCCCAGACTGGTCTCGAAACTGTGGGCAAACCTCTAGCCTCCGCCTCTCAAAGTTTTGGGATTACAGGTGTGAACCACCACACCTGGCTCTTATTTTTGAGTCGGGGTCTCGCTTTGTCACCCAGGCTGGAGTGCAGTGGCATGATCATGACAGTCACAGCTCATGACAGTCACGGCTCTTGGCACCTCGACCTTCTGGATTCAGGCTATCCTTCCATCTCAGCATCCCGAGTGGCTATGTCTACAGGTGTGTGCCACCATGCCCGACTGATTTTTTAAATTTTTTTTTGTTTTGTTTTTTTGTAGAGATGATGTCTTGCTGTGTTGACCAGGCTAGTCTCAAACTCCCGGGCTCACGCAGTCTGCCCACCTTGGCCTCCCAAAGTCCTGGGATTACAGGCATGAGCCATTGCACCTGGCCAATTGTAGTATGTTAATACGTGAACCCTCACGCAGCACACTGAAACAACATGTACAGAAAAGAGGTTCCGAGGCAATGCTTTATTTCTTTTCATTGCTGTTTTAGTACATGGGCTAGTAGCAACTGGGTGTCACGTATGTGTTTGGCTTTCCCGTGGATCTGAATATCTTCCTCTAACTGCTAATTCAAGGGAGATTAATTTGGGACTGTTAACTTCTGTAGGGCCTATAGCAGGTTTCAGGGGGTCTGTGAACCTTCTGAAATTAATTGTACATGAAATTTTGTGTGTCTAAACTTATGAGCATGATTATGGGGAAAAGGTCTAAGTACTCATCAGATACACTGGGGGATCTGGACTCCCCCACCTGCCACTCTAAAGATTGAGAAGGAGACTACAAGACCCCCTACATTCATGGAAATAATGGTAAATTAATGATAAACGTGGCGAGACTCTTAGCAGCCATGTGGTATCAGGCAAATCACTTCAACTCAGTGGACTTCCATATTTTAATTTCCTCGACTGTAAAAGGAAAGATGGGTTATGGGTGTTATTAAAGAGAGCTAAAATCCTTGTCTCTTTCCTCCTCCAGAGTGGGATGTCAATAAATAATGCTCACACCTGTAATCCCAGCATTTAGGGAGGCGGAGGTGAGAGGATTGCCTGAGCCCATGGGTTTGAGACCAGCCTGGGCAGCATGGCGAGACCTCATCTCTACAGTAAATTTTTAAAAAATTAGCTGGGTATGGTGGCGCATGCCTGTAGTTGGAAGGCAGAGGTGGAAGGATTACCTGAGCCCAGCAGGTTGAGGCTGCAGTGGCTGTGAGCTTGCCACTGCACTCCAGCCTGAGTGACAGTGAGACTCCGACTCAAAAAAATAAAAAATAAACAATCAAGAAGGAACAATGTAAACGTGTTTTGTAGAGACATGAAGATAGCATGGGTATCATAACATCAGTAAGGGTACCTGATCCCAAACTAGGCCAAGTGGACACCCAAAAGGAGGCCCAAACTTCACCTGAACAATGACTACTTATGTACCTAATCCTGAACTGTACCCCACATCTTTAAAAAGAAAGATCAAGTGGTTGCCTGAGGGGTTAGGGGTTATCAGGGTACCAATTTTTTTTGTTAAAAAATCCTGCCGGGCTCGGTGGCTCAGCCTGTAATCCCGCACCTTTGGGAGGCTGAAGTGAGTGGATTGCCTGAGCCCGCGGGTTCGAGACCCGCCTGGGCAGCGAGACCTCATCTCTACAATAAATCAAAAAATCAGCCGGGCGTGGTAGCGCACGCCTGTAATTCCAGCTACTTGGAAGGCTGAGGCAGAAGGATCGCCGGAGCCCAGCAGGTCGAGGCTGCGGTGGCCGGGAGTGGCCACTGCACTCCAGTCTGGGCGATAGAGTGAGACTCCAACTCAAAAAAAAAAACAAAAACAAAACCTTGTGCAAGTGTAATTTGATAAAAATTAGCAATTACATTTGCAAATTAAAGACATTAATTAAAAACAGCAAGACAAAGAAATGAAACAGAACAACAACAAAAATTATGAGGTTAAACCTACCTTAAAAACAACAAATGTTAGCCGGGCTCAGTGGCTCAGCCTGTAATCCCTCGCCTTTGGGAGGCTGAGGTGAGTGGATTGCCTGAGCCCGCGGGTTCGAGACCCGCCTGGGCAGCGAGACCTCATCTCTATAATAAATCAAAAAATCAGCCGGGCGTGGTACGCATGCCTGTAATTCCGGCTACTTGGAAGGCTGAGGCGGAAGGATCGCCAGAGCCCAGCAGGCGAGGCTGTGGTGGCCGGGAGCGGCCACTGCACTCCAGTCTGGGCGACAGAATGAGACTCCAACTCAATAAAAAAAAAAAAAAAACAGAAAAAAACCCAACAAAAGTTCATGTGCAGCTTTTATTTTGTTGTTTTAGAGCCAGGATCTCACTCTGTCACCCAGGCTGGAGTGCAGTGGTGTGATCATGATGGACTGCATCCTCCAACTCCTAGGCTCAGGGGCTCCTCCGGCCTCAGCCTCTCAACGTGGTACGATGTCTGGAGTGAGAGCCACCATGCCCCGCCCACTTTTAGCTTTTCAAAACCACCATTGACTTGAATAGGAAATGCCCGTAGTGATAAGTGACCAGATTGCTTGTCAGTTAAAGTTTTACCGCAAATTGATTCCCAAGGGAGAAAGGGGAAGTGAGAGTCTTCCTGTTCCAGCTGTTTTCTTGTGAGCCAGAACCAAGGAGGCGCTGGGAGAAACTGGGCAGGAGGGATTTAGGACTTGCACAGTCCCCCAGGGATGTGTCCCCAGAGATACATAGGGGGTTGTACCTCAACTCAGGGTCTCAGTCTCCTTGCAAGGTGAAGAGAAAGGTGGGCAGGCAGGGTCACAAGAGCACAGCCCTGCCATGACTTTTGAAAAAGACCTTTTAGCCGGGCGCGGTGGCTCACGCCTGTAATCCCAGCACTTTGGGAGACGGAAACGAGAGGATTGCTTGAGCTCAGGGGTTCGAGACCAGCCTGAGCAACCTGGCAACACCTCATCTCTACAATAAGTCATAAAATTAGCCTGATGTGGTGGTGCACGACTGTGATTCCAGCTACTTGGAAGGCTAAGGCAGAAGGATCACCTGAGCCCAGCAGGTCGAGGCTGCAGTGGCTGTGATCATGCCAGTGCACTCCAGCCTGGGCAACAGAGTGAGACTCCAGCTCAAAAGAGGAAAAAAGAAAGAAGGAAAAAGAAAAAGAACCTTCTGATATAGGAACCAAGGGCCTTTTTGCATGCAGAATGTGCCGTGGATAGGCTAGGTGTCTTCCGTGACATTCCTGACAGAGCTTCACCTACGCATACCTGCCACCCCTGGGATTCTAACTCAGGAGGGTGGCAGCTTCCTCCAAGCGAAACTTCTTCCTTCCTGAGATTAGTCTTCTCCTCTTCACGCACTGATGTGAAGTGGTCGTTAGTGGTGGGGGGGAGCTGGATGCAGTTGGTGTTTCCAGCACGCTCATGTTTGTGTGAAGGAAAGGAGGGGGAGTGTGACCACATTTGTGTGTGAAGCCAAACTGAAGGGGCTCACACTCAGCTGCTAACTTAGTCTAAGGGAAGCAGGGAGGGAGACAGGGTGGGAGGAAGAGCTTTTGCTGTATACACTTGTGATGGCTTTCGGTTTCTGAGCCACATGCAATGATGACCTACTGTGATACTAGAGTTTGACTTGTCTACTCAAGAAGCCTCAGCCCCCACTCCACAAGCCCTGTGTGGACTCACTGCTTGTGCCACTGTCTGGAGCACAGCTGATCTGAGAAGCTGTTGCTCTGGCCCAGACTCGGAAAATGTCTTAATTCCTGGGCATTCGCCTCCTTTTCAGTCTCACCTATTTCAAAATAAAATCTGCAGTGTTTCTCCTAATTCGTTCAGTTCAATTGTACTTATGTACTGTGTTTGGTTTTTTGCAGGATTCAAGTGGACCTACTTTGGTAAGTAGAGATTTTAAATACTTTTTTTGTAAAGGAAATGGTTGTATGTAATGAGAAATAAACTTCATGCCCTTTGGAGGTTATTGGGGAGGTCAAAAGAGCAGTTCTGGTGTTGAAAGAGAGTACAAAGGCATCTCTGAGGACGTTCTGCTCAGGTTGCCTATTGCACCTTCCCCAAGCAGGTGAGCCTGACCCGTGCTCTTGTACTGTGCCAGAGCGTTCAAGCTTCCAGATTCCTATAAGGATTTCTACTAGCCCTCAAAGTCAGAGGTAACTTGCTCCACCACCAGACCGCCAGGGTCCTGGCTGGGAGAGAGCCTTTCTCCCTCACTGGACACGTGGCCCACAATAAACAAAGAATAAAGGGCTCCTTTCTGAAAGTTTGGCTCAGGCCCCAGAGCTTAAGTTGTCGGTGTGTCTGGAATTAACTTCTTGTTGCCATTATGGCGAGCAAGCGTCGGACGAGGAGGTGTATGTCAGTCCTTGGTGAAAGAGGGATGTTTGTCTCAAATGGAGACAGAGGAACTTTGAGTACCCTTGATTCACGAGGCTTCTGTGGGGCTGGCTCACGTTGGCCCCCTCAGGCAGGCCTGCAAGATATGCAGCAGGAAATCAGCTCTGCTGGAGTGTGGCTGTGGATTGGTAATTGGCCATTGGCAGGGATGGGAATGGGAAGCCAGGCACCTGGGCCCACTGGCAAGCACAGGAATGTAATAATGTCTTGACAGGGACAGAGTCACATCCCAGAAGATGTGCAAGATAGTATTGGTAGCAGAAAGGTGAAGCTACCTTACCGGCGCTAGACGCATTTGAAACAAGCGGGGTTGGGGCCAAAGTTAAAGCCATGGGTTGCAATGGCTGTGGGTGGTAACAGGCAGGGAGGTTGATTTCTATAGTGGACACAGTCCAGAGCTGACCTCTATTTGCAACATTTTGATGTTCATTAGCCCCAGAGGCACAGAGAAGTCACTGAACCCACCGACCTATAGGCCAAGGTCACCTGAGCCATGGCACTGCATGGCGCCATCGTTGCTAACATCCCTATATACTTACTATGTGCATGGTGCATTGCTAAGTGGGTAGGTAATAGGGGGTAGACTATGGTCCGTAGCTGGGAATTACTTAAAGCTCACAGGTCAAAGCAGAACATCATGGTAATGAACAAATGGCTTAGTGCTCTGATTGCTCAGAGGAAGATGAGCATGCTAGGGCTGGATGGTCAGGGAAGCCTTCTGGAGGAGGAGGGCTTTCACCCGGGTCTTGGAAGATGGGGAGGATTCAGTGAGGGGGTAGGAAGTGCTGATGGCCAAGGTGATGATGGCATCACATGAGTGGAGGCAAGAAAACAAAGTGGCATTTGAGGGAAGCCTGTGGAGAAGGGTTTGTAAGGACTCATGGGCTCTAAGGTCAGAGAGATTGGCTGGGTCAGACAGAGCAGGTGTGGGGGGCAAGGACGGGTCTCTCCCACTCTGTCCTGTTCCTGGAGGAGCAGGGCAGGGAGCAAGTCTGCGCCCCAGGGATTGGAGGGGGAAGGATGGGAGGGGCAGGAAGGTGTTTGGCCTTGGAGACCCACCCTGTGTCTTCACATCTGACTTAGAGGCGGTGAGAGGGGAGCCAGGGCAGGGCAAGGACCTGGTCGTGGGGGAGCACACAGAGTCGGGGCCACGGGGCTCTGTGGGCAGGCTCCTGGTGCAGGAGGTGACGGTCATGGGAAGAAGATGGCACTTGGGTTTGGGGCCTTATTCTTTTTTTTTTTTTTGAGTTGGAGTCTCACTCTGTCGCCCAGACAGGAGTGCAGTGGCCGCTCCCGGCCACCACAGCCTCGACTTGCTGGGCTCCGGCGCTCCTTCCACCTCAGCCTTCCAAGTAGCTGGAACTACAGGTGCACGCTACCACGCCTGGTAATTTTTGATTTGTTGTAGAGATGAGGTCTTGCCAAGTTGCCCAGGCGGGTCTTGAACTGGCAGGCTTAGGCAATCCACTCATCTCAGCCTCCCAAAGCTCTGGGATTACAGGCTGAGCCACTGAATCTGGCTTTGGGGCCTTATTCTGTGGGGATCTTCAGTAAGCCGTTGAGCCCCTGAGTCTCACTTTCCCAATCTGTAGCCCGGAGAGGGGTTGTCTACGTAGGTTCTCCTCAAACTATGGCTTGGGGCCGCCCACATCAGAATCACCTGGAATGCAGATTTCTGGGCCTTAGCTCAGACCTGGGGATGGGTGAGAGCCTGAAAACCTTGTCTTTATTTTTTTTTTGAGTTGGAGTCTTACTCTGTCGCCCTGGCTGGAGTGCAGTGGTGCACTCACGGCCACCTCAGCCTTGACCTGCCGGGCTCAGGCAATCCTTCCTCCTCAGCCTTCCAAGTAGTAGAACCACAGACGTGTGCCACCACGCCTGGCTAATTTTTGATTTATTGTAGAGACGAGGTCTCGCCATGTTGTCCAGGTTGGTCTTGAACCCCGGGGCCCAGGCAGTCTTCTTGCCTTTGCCTCCCAATGTGCTGAGATGACAGGTGTGAGTCACCACACCCAGCTACAACTTGTCTTTTTAATGTACCCCTGCAAGCAACTCTTGTGCACACTCTGTTAGAGAGTTACTGACCACATGGTTCCCAAGGCCTGGCTAGAGCAGGAGTTCAGTAACTCCAGGAGTCTGGTAACTCATGCCACGTCTTCTGCCGGCTCAGGTATAGTGGAAAGACAAGTCAAGTCTCTGCAGGGCTGCTGCCTCTGTTTTAGCCCCCCGGGCAGGATGAGATGGTGGCAGGTAACAGAGAAGCATTGTGTCAAGGTGCGGAAGAGAACTCCTAACTGCCACTTCATCATGACACAGTGTTCCCCAAGGGAAGCCTTGTCTGTGCAGCCATAAGGACCAGCCCAGAAGCATTTCTTTCTGACCCCTAGCTCTGGCCTGGCCTCTGTCCCTCTTGCCCTGCACAACTAGAACAGCTCTTTGCTGAGGAAGCAGAGGGCAGAGTTTAAGGATTCATGAATGTGCCTAAGCTCAGCACAAAGGCAAAATCTGTTTTTGATGAGTGAAATGGGCACATGTGCCGTGGAGTCAGCCCTCGGGGGCCGAGTGGAAGTGGACAGATGGAGGACAGCTAAGGAGGCAGACGGTCCAGGCTGGCAACTGGCACTGTGCTCAGAATTGCACAGGTAGACAGAGGGCACAGCATGTGTCCTGGAGGAAATGGTTTCCTTTTATTTTTGTTTGTTTGTTTGTTTGTTTGTTTTTTTGTTTTTTGAGTTGGAGTCTCACTCTGTCGCCCAGACTGGAG
>NW_007253418.1:392644-393828 GCF_000164805.1 Carlito syrichta
ACTCCCTCGGCCTCCCAAAATCCTGGGATTGCAGGCTGAGCCACCGAGCCCAGCCAGGAAATGGTTTCTAAACAGTAAGGGCTACACGGAAGGGGGCAAGTCCAGCTAAATGCCATGCGCTAGATTTCTTAGGGTACAGAGCTCAGCTACTTTGCACGTAGACACTGCTGAGTCATCCTGCTCCGGGAGCCTCCCCCTGTCTGGCGCACATGGCAGGACTTCTAGGAGTACAGGGAAAGGGAGCTCTACCCCCACCCCCACCACTGAATCACAGGCTGACCTCATGCATGTCTCCCTGGAGAGAGGAGGACCCTGTAATGGCCAGTATGGAGCCAGCCTTGCCCCTCTGCACTCCTGGGTAGCTGAAACAGCAGCTGGATTTCTGCTGAGCTTAGAATTGCGGAGGCTCAATTGCGAGAGCGTGGATGGGAGTGATGGCCTGTAAGGCCCTCCCCATGGACGCCAGTCCCACATCAATCCTGCTGAGCCTGGCCGCTTCGCCAGTTCTGAACTGAGAGCAACTTCAAGTCAAAGTCAGGGAGTCATGTGAGCTAAGGACACACTCCAGGCTGCTGAAGTGCATTTTCTATGCTGCTCAAAGTCAGGACATGTGCTCTTGGGGGCAGACGTGACTTGAAGAAGGCATGGGGGGTGCCGGCCATGTTCAGGTCTTTGATGTGGTTGCTGTACTCAGTTTGTGAACAGTCATCAAGCTGCTTGCTTATGGTGCATACGCTTTTCTGAATGTACGCTATATTGAGTAAAAGAGTTAAAAATTCCAGCTGGCAGGAAGAGTCATCCTTATCCTGACAATTTTTTTTTAGCCTTCTCCAAAGGGGGGAAAAAACCCAAGTGTGTTAAAAACAACAAAGCAGCTGGGTGCGGTGGCTCACTCCTGCCATCCCGGCATTTTGGGAGGTAGAGGCAAGAGGATTGCCTGAGTCTAGGGGTTCGAGACCAGCCTGGGCAACTTGGCAAGACTTCGTCTCCACAATAAATCAAAAAATTAGCCACGTGTGGTGGTGCATGCCTGTGGTTCCAGCTACTTGGAAAGCTGAAGAGGGAGGATCGCCTGAGCCCAGAAGGTCGAGGCTGCAGTGGCCATGATCATGCCCCTACACTCCATCCTGGATAACAGAGTGAGACTCCAACTCAAAAAAAAAAAAAAAAAAAAAGGCCCAGGG
>NW_007253418.1:393879-405284 GCF_000164805.1 Carlito syrichta
CTCACGCCTATAATCTCAGTACTTTGGGAGGCCAAGGTGAGAGGATTGCCTGAGCCCACCGGTTCAAGACCAGCCTGGGCAGCTTGATGAGACTTCATCTCTACAGTAAATTAAAAAAAAAAATTAACCAGGTGTGGTGGTGCTCACCTGTGGTTCCAGCTACTTGGAAGGCTAAGGCAAAAGGATCGCCTGACCACAGCAGGTTGAGGCTGTGGTGGCAGTAAGCGTGCCACTGCACTCCAGCCTAAGCGACAGAGTGAGACTCCAACTCAAAAAAAAAAAAGCCCAGAAAAACAACAACCAAAAAAAACACCAGAGCAACCAAAAAGAATGACTGTATTGGAACGAGACCCAAGAACACATCATGTGAGCCGAGCATGGGCGCAGTGCTCTGTCCCTGATGGTATCAGATATTGGTTTGGTGCTCCTTGGATGTGAGCTAGTTCAGAAATAGACAGATACGACTCACTGTTTGCTTGAGATCTGGAACAAGTAAGACAAACCTTAAAGGAGACGGGAAAGCAGGGGAACATGGACACCAGGCTGCCCTCCTGGAGGGTGTGCCAGGCCCACCTCTCCCCTAGTCCCAGCCCCACAGGCCATCCGTGGGACCAGC
Organism: Carlito syrichta; assembly: GCF_000164805.1. Lineage (NCBI taxonomy): Eukaryota > Metazoa > Chordata > Mammalia > Primates > Tarsiidae > Carlito > Carlito syrichta. The sequence continues at coordinate 394,496 of NW_007253418.1, forward strand.
CCCTCCACCCTGGCTCAGGGAACTCTGGAAAAATGGTGGCTCAACCCTGGGGTGGCGGACAACTGACTGTGGTCCTCCTGCCCAGCTCCTCTGTCGTGGCTGGCTGTCGCTCGGCTCTGGCAGAGCTTGGTGTGACCTCGGCACCGCGTGCCCTCACACTGCATTCCTTGGTTCCTCTCCCAACTAGCATAGTGTCATCTCAGTGAATTTCCTTTGGAAATCAGAATGGGATCCTCCACTGGGGCAAAACTCATTCTCATGTCCCTCAGGTCCTCCAGGCCTCCACCTCCACCTGCCTCCTGTCTTGCCTCTGCTGGAATGCTTAGTTGTTATAAAGGAACTTTTTCTGGGTCTCTGGACACCCTTTTCACTCCCTTCCCAAACACTGAGAACCTGCAATAGAACACATGGACAGGGGCCGGGAGTTGGACTTTCTATTCTTTAGCCGTGATAAAGGCACTTGGGGACCTCACACTGGAATCGAACTATTAAAGCAGGCATTGGTTAGAGCTAAAGGGAGACCCCACGGTGGCAGGGCGCTCATGCAGTGAAAAGGCTGACTTATTGTGGGAGCGTTCTTGTCTCTGTCAAAGGCAGAGAGGCTTGGCCAGCTCAAAATACTCCAGCAACTACTCCCCAGTATCACCCACCATCCTGAGGGTGAAAAGACATGCTCTTAGGAGAGCCAGAAAAGGCCAAACATGTTTTTCATACCAGGGCACTGAATCCTTATCCCTGCGAACCATAGATTTCCCTTGAGACTAGAATCCAACCCCTCATGGTTTATTAAGTCTGTGCTAGTGTTCCAGTTACTTCTAGTTGTGACATCCAGGGTCTGTCTGGATGTGGTGTGGCCTGCCCACTTGTAATTATTTCCCATCTTTCCTGGGTTTCGGAATTGGGACTTGTGTGTGTCCTAGAGGACCTTGGTCAATAGCTGCCAAAATGCCTGCATATTAGTGTTCACCTGGCTTTACTAGCTGAGTCAAAAGATAAGGAAGCTAGTATCAGTTCCTAAAGACAGGCATAGTGGCATGGGGTGAGGTAGGAAACCGGGAGGAAGAAGTAGAACTGTACAAACCCCAGAACCAGGCAGACGTCCATGGAAATATCTACTTTCTGGCTGGGTGGCCTTAGGAAAGTAACTTAACCTCTCTGAGCCTCAGTTTCTCAGCTACAAAATGGGAGTGACAGCATCTACCTCAGTGGTTCTCAAAATGTGGTCCCTGGACCAAGAGCATCAGTATTCACTGGGGCTCCATGTGTGACTGTTAGAAATGCAAATTCTAGGCTCACACCTATAATCCCAGCACTTTGGGAGGCTGAGATGAGAGGATTGCCTGAGCCCACGGGTTTGAGACCAGCCTGGGCAACTTGGCAAGACCTGTCTCTACAATAAACCAAAAAAAGTAGCTGGGCATGATGGTGCATGCCTGTAGTTACAGTTACTTGAAAGACTGAGGCGGAAGGATCACCTGAGCCCAGCAGATTGACAGAGTGAGACTCCAACTCAAAAAAAATTTAAAAAGGGTGTTCCTTTTTGGGAAAGAAAAGAATTCAACAAAAAACACAGGGGCTCCAAGCTCTTGTCCAAAGGGCCTCATGAGCCAGAATGTCCTTTCTGGCCTTGTCCTTCAGACCAAGGTGAAGTTGGATCAAATCCCCCCCCCGCCCCCCACCGCCCCCATGCTTTCCTGCCATCCAGGGACCAGGAAGCAGGCCCGCCCTCTGTTTCCCTGTCCAGCCCTTGGGGGCTGAGCCTAGGGTTCAGGAGTGGAGGCCTGAGCTATTGGGCTCTGAGCCTCCCCCTACCACCAAGGCAATGTCCAGCTTTGGAACTGCAGGGTGCAACTGACTGGCAGGCCAGGACTGTGGAGGAGCTGGGAGTTGTCCTGCCACGGCCCTCAGGCCTCCACTGTTCTCCAACTTGACCCTTCTACTTCCTGCTGGTCTCCATTCCCAGGCATTCAGGCGAGGGCAGGGCACAGCCCCTCCAAGAGCCAGTCCAAGATCCATCCCAGCATGGGTGGAGCCAGTTGTCTTCCTTATGGACTCTCTCAAAAGAATGCTTTAGCCAGGCACGGTGCCTCACGCCTGTAATCCCAGCACTTGGAGAGGCCAAGGTAGGAGGATTGCTTGAGCCCAGGGGTTTGAGACCAGCCTAGGCAACATAGCAAGACCTGATGTCTACCAAAAAAAAAAAAAAAAATCCAAAAATTAGCTGGATGTGGTGGTGTGTGCCTGAAGTCCCAGTTACTTGGAGGCTGCCTCAGAAGGATCACCTGAGCTCAGGAGGTTGAGGCTGTAGGGAGCTGTGATTGAGCTACTGCACTCCAGCTTGGGCGACAGAGTGAGACCTCAACTCAAAAAAAAAAAAAGAAAGAAAAAAGAAAGATTTAAAGCAAAAAGGCTAAATCCAGAGCAGGTCTGTAAAGTGGCTTCAAGCAGGAACTAGCAAGTCTGGTTTTCCATGAAGAGGTGCATGGGTCCTGCAGTCTCAGGGAGCACAGGCTCCCTTTCCTGTCTGTGACTGTCTTCCTCTGCAAGGGCAGCCATGGGGTACAGGCACCACTGCAGAGCCCAAGACCCATGGCCAGACTCCTCCAGGGCCCATGCTGCAGGACCAGGGAAGAGAGATAGCATCTGCTGTGGTCAAAGACCCCGATTAATTCTAAGAGGCCCACTTTGCCCATATTTTAGCGTCTCTGAAACTGGGATGTACCTTATCATCAATGGCACAGAAAAGCAATGAAATATGGTAGTTGTTCCACAAGTACTTCCTGAGAAGCACTGTGTTAGATGCTATGAATACACAGAAACGGGCTGAAATGATTAACTTCAACAATTAAATAGCAAAAACAGTGAAGGCGAAAGGTGTACAAATAATGGCGTGTGGGTACTGTGTCTGACATAGCACATAGAATGCTAGAGGATCATATTAGGTTTTGAACTATAGCTTTTTTCAACTTTCAGTCAGTTCCCGGTTTGCATATACTTTTTGGTGGTGTTGGGTGAGTATTGCAAGTATTGATTTCTTTATTTCTTGTTCTTTTTCTGAGTCGGAGTCTCACTCTGTCACCCAGGCTGGAGTGCAGTGGCATGCTCACGGCCAGTGCAACCTTGTCCCGCTGGACTCAGGCAATCCTTTTGCCTCAGCCTTCCAAGTAGCTGGAACCCCAGGGGTGTGCCACCTTGCCCGGCCTGCAGGTATTTATAAACAAAGTAATGTAGGTGCTATTTTTTTAGTAAGTATTCCTTTAAGGAGTGAGCTTTCCAGTGACCTGACAAGCATTTGATTTGTGCCAACCAGGAAGGAACTAGCTACCACCTCCTTGTGTCTATAAAGGTTGACTCAGAACTGGTATAACTCTAAATAAATGGTTCATTTAACTCAACTTTTTAAATGGTGTTGCAATCATTCACTTGTGACTAGATCAGCTGTGTGACTTCTGGATGACATGGCTGTGATCCATCCAGCTCTTGTAAGGATGCCTGCAAAGGTTCAGGGCCAGCAGTTCACGCTACCCCTCCTTCCGGGACACATGGCTCAGCAAATCCACTGTGAGAGGGAGATCTCCTTACAGAAGGCCCAGTGACATCTGCGATGAGGGCCAGGCACTTTCCTAGTGTGGCCCCTCCTGGTTGCTCCACCTTCTGGGAACTGCATGAGAAATAGAGAGAAGAGAAAACAGGACTCACCAAGTGTGGGACAGAGTCTGAAGTAGTCATGCAAAGCACCCTTCCCCTTGGTGTCTTTGGCCACCAGGAAGCCCAGAGGCAAATTGGTGGGTCCAGCTTGAGTTAAGTTCTATTTCTCCTACCTGCAAATCTAAAGAATCTGCCTTGGGGTTACCTTTCCAGTTTGTGGATACCCCCCACCCTCGCCAGCCAAAATGTTATAACAAATAGATTTCTGGAATTTTCTTCTAGAAGGAACTTTAGAATGGTGGTTCCCTACATTTCCACCATGCTTTTAATCCTTCCCCTCCCTACCACTGTGGAGACCATGGTTTAAACAACTTGTTTTTAACACATTAATATGGTAATGAAATAGAAAAATTTTCCCACTTATTATTAATTAGAGACAGATATAAAAACCAACCAACTTTTCAATTTGCCTGAGGTAACTGATTCACATTCATTCCACAGATACTTATTGAGTGAATACTAAGTGCCAAATATTGCACTAAAGAAATGGATGAGTCTTGTTGCTAAGGAAACATTGAACAAGTCATGGTTTTACCATTATAGGACTGAGAATCTGGGGGAGACAGTGAGTAAGCAGGGCCTTACAATACAGAGGTGAGGGACCTCACCCAGTTGAGGGGAAAGAATTAGAGTAGGCTTCCCTGAGGAAGTGATGTCCAAGCTGAGACTGGAAGGACCCAGTCTCAGCCAGGGAAGGGGCCAAGGATAAAAAGGCATTTGAGGCACAGGGACAACCTGAGCACGATCAGCTAGGAAGTGGGTATGTTCTGGGGCTTACTAAGGACCTCAGTGAGAAGGGAGGGGGCTCAGGGTCCAAGCGTGACGAGCTGCTCCAGCCAGCTAAGGAGTCAGGACCTCATTCTGGATGCAGCAGGGAATTGCTGGAATGTTCTGAGTCGAAAACTGAGGAGCTTAGAGCCTATAATACTAGCACTTTGGGAGGCTGAGGTGAGAGGACTGTCTGAGCCCACAGGTTCATGACCAGCCTGGGCAACTTCGTGAGACCTCATCTCTACAATAAATAAAAAAATTAGCCGGGTGTGATAGAGTGTGCCTATAGTTCTGGCTACTTGGAATACTGAGGCAAAAGGATTGCCTGTGCCCAGTAGGTCGATGCTGGGGTAGCTGTAAGTGTGCCACTGCACTCCAGCCTGGGCAACAGAGTGAGACTCCAACTCAGAAAAAAAAAGAAGAAACATCTTATCTTGGCTGCAGGGTGGAGAATGGATTGAGTGTAAAACACTGGAGGTAGGGAGGCCAGGGAAAGGCGGGGGAAGGGGAGGGGTCTCTGGACCAAGAAGGGCCAATGGTGGACCTGACTTGTTGACATCATTTGGCTGGAAAAGTGGATACCTAACATTGTCATTGCCTGGTGCAACGCAATTGTGGATTAACGCCCGTCTCCGCTGGGCTTCACAGAGTATTCAAATAGGCACGCAGACTGCCATTATTGACTAGGAGGGTCCTGGGTGGGAGTGGGGGTTGCTGATGTAGCCAATCCCTTCCCCCCTTTACAACCGAGGCCCCAACAGCAAGAGGAGCAGAACCAGAACTTGGGTCTCCTGATTCCTCCGGGATGCTCTTTCTCGGGCATCTGGCGGACATATCGTGTACCCTACACTGCACATCAAGCCGTTGGGGAAATGCAGGGATTTTCTAAAAGATAAATAATGTACATCTGCCAGAAACAGATGATGCCAAATCAACTCGCTTCTCTTCCCCTCATCAGGATAAAAGGCTTAGTGGTTAAAGAAAACACGACAGACTTAATACCTGTGGACGTCAATCAATATTTGATATGGTTCGCTGTGACATGCTTGTGGGAAATGCGACTCAAGACGAGTGGTAGCTAGAGAGAGAAAAAAAAGCATCCAGTTTTGTTGCTGCGGTGGGCAGCATACGGCTGGGAGAGTGTCAGGGCTCCTCCAGGAACATTCCTGAATCATTACCCCGGAATACTCTTAGGAAGAGGACGGGACCGTGGGAGGAGGATGGTGACTGGAAGCAGAAAGAGCCGCCTGGGAAGGGAGCCGGTGGAGGAGAGGCAAGGAAGGGAGAAGCCTGCCGGGGAGGCTAGTCCAGGATGTGGGCCTGGGCTGCAGGGCAAGAAGTGGTGACCGAGTGTGCGGGCGCTGCATGGGAGCTAACACTCATGGCAAGGCCCAGTCTGCACAGGGCGTATGAGGAGGAGCACTTGAACGCCCACGTCTGCATTCTTCTGAATCCCCGCGTTCTTCCCACCTGCTTACACCTCCGTCTCCCACATGGTTAACTAGGGGAGAGCCCTTGCCTGGTTTCTGAGTTACCCACGTGTGCACTTATAGCTCAGTGCTTGGAGCTGTGCTTAGGTGAAGTCTTTTCCTTCTTTTCTTTTCTTTTTTCTTTGGAGTTGGAGTCTCATTCCGTCGCCCAGGCTGGAGTACGGTGGCATGCTCACAGCCACCCCAGCGTCTCCCGGCTGGGCTCAGGCGATCCTTCCACCTCAGCCTTCCAAGTAGCTGGAACTACAGGCGCACACAACCGCACCGGACTAATTTTTTGATTTATTGTACAGATGAGGTCTCACCAAGTTGCCCAGGCTGTTCTCGAGCCCGTGGCCTCAGGCAATCCCCTCACCTTGGCCGCCCAAAGTGCTGGGATTATAGGTTTGAGCCGCTGCGCCCGGCCTAGGTGAAGTCTTAAAGCGACTCCTCTACATTCCCTGTGGGCAGTTCCCTAAGAGTCTGCTGCTCTGGGCCAACCTTTTGGTGGAATGGAAGGCTTCGCTTGTCCATCAGCAAGGATGATGTAGAGAACGCTCACATCCCTGAGTAGGACTGAAAATTCAGTAAATTTTTGATGCCCTGGATGAAAATGGACAGCTGCAGAAATGGAATGCTGCCGGTCACACAACTGCCCCGTGAAGCATGGGTGCTTCTTAGGTTAATAAGCAAGCTTGCTTTCCAGCGAAGGCTAGCTTATCAAATCATCACTCCGGAATTTTTCTCTCCATGGTGGTTTTTGAGCCTGTTGTATGCTGGGCCATGTTCTAGGTCCTCCAGGGGAACAGCAGGTGAGAAAAAGGTCATTGTTAGGAGTTAGCTAGAAGGAGTGTGTATCTGCGCAGTGTAGGAGGAACCCCCTCCCAGTCCCGACAGGGGCTGCACAGGGATAGATATACACAGCCTGACCCAGGGGAGGAGCTCAGGAAACAGTTTTTGATGAATGAGGAGAGAATGATTTATTTCTCTACTTATCTTTGGGTCTGGGAGTCAGGGAAGGCACCAGAGAGGTGACACTTAATCTGAGGTGGTCAGATTTCAGAGGTGAAACCAGTCTGAAACAAAATGCCACATCACCACGCATATTTCATTAGAAGTAAAGGGAGACACACAGGAAACTTTGTTTTCAGTGAAGGGAAAAGGAGAACTTGGTTGAAAAAGTTGGAAACCAGCCCTTATGGGAAAAAGGAAGAATTGAGACTTTTCAGCTCAGGAAGGCCTGGGAACCAGCATGCAGGAGAGTCCTCCTTGTCTAGACAATGTTCTTATGCTGTGATTCCTCACGGCAACACTGCAAGATAGGTACCGCCACTTCCATTTTGTAAGTGAAGCTCAGAGACTCTAAGAAATGTATCCCAGGTCACACAGCTACTCAGAAGCAGAGCTGTGACTGGCAGCTTGGTCAGTGTCTCCAAAGCCCCCTGACCTTCCCCCTGTACCTCATGCCTCTCTGGAAAAGAGATAGAGGTAGTCTTGATGAAGATCTTCAGGTATGAGAAGACCCATCAAAAAGCAAATTTTAGATAAGGGAAAACTTCGAATAATAGCCAGAGTGCTATAGATTAGATAGCAAAAAAGACTTCCTCATGGTGAAAGCTGTTAAGTGAAACATCTGCTCAATGTTCAGCAATCAGTCAATAGTCAACCTTCACTTTAGTTCAAGTTCTCTCTTGGAGAACTGAAGAAAGTTCCTGCCTTTTATCAGATCCTCTCTTTTGGTTCTTTCCAGACATCCCAGGGAACGTTTACAAAGTCACAAGTTCCTCCATGGCTGCTTCTCCCCTCCAGCTCTGGACTGTTGCCCAGGGCTTATCTGTTGGTCCCCTCTTGCCATCCCATAGCCACTGCTGTTGTCCAGACTCTGGACTCTCCAAAGAGCACTGAGAGGCTGCTGTAATCTTCTGCAGAGGACAGTGTGAACTGTCGTGGTTCAGAGCTCAGCCTTCCTACTTCCTGGTGGTGTGACTTTGGGCATATCAGTCAATCTCTCTGGGCCTTGGTGACCTCATTCGTTAAATGAAAGCATAGGACTGTACCCATGTCATAGGGTTGCCATGCGGATTGAAGTCATCAACGCATGTTAAGCAACTAGAACGGTTGGCAAACTGGCCCCTGGGCCTAATCCAGCCCATCGCTGGAAATAAAATGTCACTGGAACACAGTTCCGCTCATTTGCGCATTCTCATGGCTACCTTTGTGTTACAGCTGCAGAGTTGAGTGGTACTGACAGAGACTGTATGGTGAAGACAGGTCCGAGAAGCCTCTTGCAGAAAAAGTTAGCTAGCCCCCGATATAGAGTGATGCCTGGCACACAGACAGTGAACATCAAATGGTAGCTTAAAAAATGAAAAGAAACTCTGAACATTTACCATAATACTATAAGAAAGGGATTGGCAGTAGTGGGACACTACGAGGGAGGGGGGTGCACATAACATCAATAAGGCACCTGATCTCAAACAAGGCGAAGTGGGGAGAAAGGTAGGCCCGGACTTCACCTGCACGATGACCACTTATGTACCTAACCCTGAATTGTCCACTGCATCTTTAAAATAGAAATAAATAAAAAAACAAACTCATTGGGCCTTGGAGTTTAACTACGGATGATTGAGCTCCTGGGATGACATAAGGCAATTACCAATAGGAAAAGTCCAGGTAAATCTGCTACCAGTGTCCCCTGAGGACAATGACTGTCCCCAGAGGGCATGAGATGCTGCCATCATGGTGTAGTCCCTGGAGGATGGAGTCCCTCCTGTGTTCTCCCTTCGCTGAGGCCAAGCCCACTCTCTACTTTCTGCCCCAGGATGATCGACAGTGAGAGCATCCAATCACATCAAGCAAAATCTCCATGAAGGGCGCCTTGGTCTCTCCTTCCTCAAGCCTAGAAAAGGCCATCACTACTTGTCTCGCCCAAGGCGTCTCAGACTCGAACTGCTGACATTTTGCGCAGGATAATTCTCTGTTGTAGGGGCTGTCCTGTGCATCGTGGGATGATTAGCAGCTTCCTTGACCTCTACCTCCCGGGTACGAGTAGTACCCACTAGTTGGGACAGCCAAAACTGTCTCCAGTTGGGCAAAATCACCCCAGTTGAAACTCACTGGCTCGGTCTCAAATAACAACACAGGTGGGGCAACAACAGCCTGTCAAGGACAGCTTTGATTCATATTTAGAAAAACAGGATTTTTTTTTTTTTTGTCAAAGGCATACCTGCTCAAGACGCATCCATTTGTATCATGGCATCATGAAACAACACGGAGCATGTCAGCCTGGAGCACCAGCAGGTGGATGGCTATGGCTGGAGCTGCACTTTCCTTTTTTTTTTTTTTTGAGTCGGAGTCTCACTGTGCCACCAGGCTGGAGTGCAGTGGCGCACTCACAGCCACCGCAGCCTCAACCAGCTGGGCTCAGATGATCCTTCTGCCTCAGCTTTCCAAGTAGCTGGAACTACAGGCGTGCACCACCATGCCTGGTTAATTAAAAAAAAAAAAACTTATTGTAGAGACGAGGTCTTGTCAAGTTGCCCAGGCAACTCTTGAATTCCTGAACGCAGGCGATCCTCTCGTCTCCACCTCCCAAAGTGCTGGGATTACAGGCGTGAGCCACCACACCTGGCTGGAGCTGCACTTTCCCTAGTGGCTTCCTACCTTGCGTCTCTGTCTCTGAGAGGGCCTCCCACAACACAGGGGCCTCTCCCAGAACGTGGAAGATGTTTCTGAATCCCTTGCTCCTGGCCCCACGCCAGGTTTCCAGCTTCAACATTTTTTCCATCCGACTACACCTCAAGTGACAGGAGGAAACCATTGGCAGCGTTAAAGTAATAGTTTATCCACTGATTTGCTTATTCTTTCAACCAGCCCTTAATGATTGATTCCCTTTGTGAGCTGGGCCCGAGGGGGAAGGCAAGGGGTGGATCAGAGACAGAACCCTCACCTCCACTGGGTAGCTGAGGGGGAAGCAGTCTACATGCAGGTAATTACAGTGGAGCAAGTTAAGCTATGATAATGTGCACTGGTATTGTGGAACAAATCGCCTCAGTTTGGGGTGGGACAGCAAAGGCCTGCCAGATGAGCTAATTCTTGAAGGATAAAGGAGATAGCAGGGCAAGGAGAGCGTTTATTTCTGTGTATGGGTGTTGTGTGTTTCAGGGGTGAGGGTGGCATCCTGTCGCAGGCAACAGAGGCCCCAAAATGCAGGCATAAACACGTGGTGCAGTTAGAGAATCAGATGGCAGAAGCCTAGCATTTGAGGGGTAATGTTAGGAGACCATTCTCCAGGGATCTCTCCTGTTTCAGTACATCTGTGAGCAGAGGCATAGACAACTTTTGCTCCAGACTTGCTTTTCAAAAATATTTGGGTGCGGTGGCTCATACCTGTAATCCCAGCACTTTGGGAAGCTGAGGCTAGAGGATTGCCTGAGCCCATGGGTACGAGACCAGCCTGGGAAATTTGGCGAGACCAATTAAAAAAAAATCAGCTGGGCGTGGAGGTACACACCTGTAGCTCCTGCTTCTTGGAGAGCTGAGGCAGAAGGATCTCCTGAGCCCAGCAGGTTGAGGCTGCAGTGGCCGTGAGTATGCCACTACATTCTAGCCGAGGCGACAGGGTAAGATTCTAACTCAAAAAAAAAAAAAAAGAAACCAACAACAGCAACAAAATGTTTATATAACAAATAGTCTTGGATGACAGTGATCATATCTTCCTGTGGGACAAAGAGCATCTTATTTGCTGTCAATATAATAAAGATAATGCACCCCCCCCCCTTTTTTTTTTGAGTTGGAGTCTCACTCTGTCGCCCAGACTGGAGTGCAGTGGCCTCTCCCGG
>NW_007253418.1:405720-407463 GCF_000164805.1 Carlito syrichta
GCCTGTAGTTCCAGCTACTCGGAAGGCTGAGGTGGAAGGATCGCCAGAGCCCAGCAGGCCAAGACTGCATTGACCAGGAGCGTGCCATTGCCCTCCAGCCTGGGCGACAGAGTGAGACTCCAACTCAAAAAAAAAAAAAGACAGGTTTCCTAAGCTCTGAGTTCCTCAGCTATAGTTTGTATGTGCCAGTGTCACTTGGTCCTCTTTACATCATTCAGTGGAAGTGGGGCTTGGAAAACTGGTGCAAATGTTACTCTGGCTACTACTTTGAGAATTAAATAGTCCTTTGTCTCTGACCCAGGAGTCTCATGTTTTCTGCCAATATCCATGAAACTATGACAGACTAAATTGCTAGTTTACAAGTAGAATAAAATCTCTAACCCTCCACTCTTTTGGACAGGTTGTTAGTGTGGAAAGCAAAGCCTGGAGAGGTGGGTGGGATCACGTGGGTCTTGTGTACTGCACTACAGGCCTGAGAGTTATCCTGCAGGCTCAAGGAGCCACTGGAGAATTTTAGCAAAGAGGTGTTTGCATCTGGTGTGCACTGATCTGGAGTGTGGAGGACTGGAATATATATGTGCATTTTCTATTTCTTTTTTTTTTTGAGTTGGAGTCTCACTCTGTCACCCAGACTGGAGTGCAGTGGCCATTCCCAGCCACCACAACCTCAACCTGCTGGGCTCTGGCGATCCTTCCGCCTCAGCCTTCCAAGTAGCTGGAACTGCAGGCGCGGTGCTACCACGCCCGGCTAATTTTTTATTTATTGTGGAGATGAGGTCTCACCAAGTTGCCTAGGCAAGTCTCGAACCCGTGGGCTCAGGCAATTCACTCACTTCAGCCTCCCAAAGCGTGGGATTACAGGCTGAGCCACCGAGCCTGGCTAATGTGCATTTTCTTTACTGGAGAAGCAAGGCTGATGGGGACCACAGGTGTTTGCATCTGGTGTGCACTGGTGTGAAGGGTGGAGCAAAGAGTATATATATGCGTTTTCTATACCGGAGAAGCAAGTCTGGTGGGGGCCAGCTATGGAGCCATGGGTCTGAACAAGGGCTGAGCCGGTGAGGAGAGATAGAGGCCAAGTTTAAAACTAACTTCACACTATCCTTGATAGCACTTTTTTTTCCTGATCCAGGATTCAATTTAGACAACCTATTACATTTATTCATGATGTCTCTTTAGAGCTTTCATGTTCTTGACATTTCTGGAGCATGTAGACCTTGTAGCTTAGAGATCTTATAGATGTCCTTCAATTTGGGTTTGTCTGAGAGTTTCTCATGATGAGAACCAAGTTGCACGTTTTGGCATGAATATTCCGAAAGTAATGCTGTGTCCTTCACGGTGCATCCCATCAGGCGGCACACGATGTCACCTGTCCCAATATTGGTGATAATTTGATCACATGACTAAGGTTCCCTGGTTTGTTTTTTTTTGAGTTAGAGTCTCACTCTGTCGCCCAGGCTGGAGTGCAGTGGTACTCTCATGGCCACTGCAGCCTCAACCTGCTGTGCTCACACGATCCTTCCGCCTTAGCCTTTTAAGTAGCTGGAACTACAGGCACACGCTACCACACGCTGCTAATTTTTAAACTTTATTGTAGAGAAGCGGTCTCACCAAGTTGCCCAGGTTGATCTTGAACCCCTGGGCTTAGGCAATCCTCTCGCCTCAGCCTCTCAAAGTGCTGAGATGACAGGCGTGAGCCACCAGCCTGGCCAGCTTCCTCCTTTTTTTTTTTTTGAGTTGCGG